>NW_010314597.1:54223-75226 GCF_000700745.2 Antrostomus carolinensis | reverse complement strand
CCTACGTGGGATCACCTGCTTTTTACCAAGCACTTATGACTTTGAGATGGGATTACTGTGTCCATTAAAGCACAAGAACACTCTAGTAACATACAGAAGGGAGATTCAGCTTTCCTTTTCCATAGGCTTTGCATTCCACTGGGGTTTTTTTGCTGTTGTTGCCCCTCCAAAAGGCTCAATGTATCCAGGGAAGCTGCTGGCAACTTCAAAGTGTGATCCCTGGGGATAATTTTCCTTCTGAATGTTTCCAGTGGGAATTTCTAATGAGTCAGCACAGCAATTTGTGAGATCGCCTTCTACTTTCTTACTATGTGTTGCTATGAAGTAAAGTTAATTAATGCCCAACTGAGATGAAAACAGGATGTAGTTTTTTATACCTTTCTTCAGGCTCTCTTCAAACTCAGGCAGGCATAGATTATGTCATTCACAGTTAAATACTTTCCCAAAATTTTCTGCCTATAAGAGGAATACCTAATCTTATACCTATTAGAACAGGTAAAAGATTATTTTTATTTTTAAGGGATATTTAGATTCTGGAGGAAGAAAAAGCATCTGGGGGCAGCACTGATACACAAATTTACTATACCCTAGTCATAATTCAAGTCCTGTTCATAATCAATGAGACACTATCAGGAGGATTTTCTTCTGCAAAAGGGTAAATGTACGTAGCAATAAATACATCTCCTTTGCATTTAGTAAATATTATGATTTGTGGACAAATAGCCAATGGTCAAAAGGTCAGTGTTTACCCAGCCAGAAACTGATATCTGAAAACCATTTATCTCTGCAATTATATTGTCTGTAACCATAAAGATTCTGTGATTTACTTTGGTTGAAAAAAATCTTGGTAAAGTACAGTCTTAATACAATAGACACATTGCTGAAGAAATAGAATTGAAATCCCTCTTCAGCCCAGAATTTTTTCTTTGATTTCTCTTTTATTTATTGATTTTATTGTTTTCATAAATACAGTATTTAGTTTTTTCTCTCCATTTAAGATCACCTGCTGAAATATGACCATTCCTATAGTTTTCTGAAGTATATAAAGTACTTCTTGCAAGTCTTGTTTTTTCTCAGGGGAGAAATGTCCCTATGGTTGTCAGAATGGATGTGGAAAGTTACATGTGCATTTTTTTCCTTATAGATTAAAAACATTGGCAAATTAAATAATTTGTAGATGAAATTGTCCCTATTTACAGACTAGATAAAGTTTGCTCTTAGGTGCATGCATGTAATTAATATTAACTTTACCAATAATAAGTGAAATGCTCATGTGGCTTGTCCGTGTCCTTTACAATTTCAATTGCTATTTGGGTTTCTGATCCCACTGATAGGAAAGTGCATTGTATTTGCAGGGTGAACAAACAGCCTCCTGGGCCATGCACATAGGAGTGTGCACACTTAGTTTTATTGAAATACAGGATGGAGGTGAATTCAACCATTTATTCAGAGAGTCCCATGGGAGACTCCTGTGGAAATCTAGCTATGGCAAACCATAGTTTGAGGTTTTGTATTGTGTCCCCTGCTAAATTGTAGATAGGAAAGGTATTAGAGGGCTGTTTTTAGCTAGTGATTTTTTCCCTGTTTATAGCTAAGCAAGTAGACTTCAACTTGAGTTGAACTGGAACCTGGTATTCAGTCAGTATCACAGCTAACTACAGAAGTAGCCCAGGAGAGGCTTGGGCTTGGTTTAGACCCAGATAAGTACCCCATCTGTAACCTTTGCATAGTGAATATAACTCCAAGCAACCACCACTGCCATTAACTCGGAGGCAATGTTGTGTATAAAGGTAATCTTTTACATTTCATGAACTTCAAGTGAGAAATGGAGCTGGTTGCTCCGATTTCTCTGTCTCAGACTCTTGTCTCTATGCTGGCTCTGTGTGGTACTACAGACTGCTTCCTCATGGAAAACTGATTTCACCATACAACACTGCATCATGTAAGTGGTTCCAGGCTAAACACAAATGAGCAAGTCCTGATACATGATGTCACATCCACTTGACTATCCGTGATGCAGGACCTTCATTCATTCATCTGTGGCTCAGGTGTCTCTTCATCACCCTTCCCAGTGCGGGGTAGGGACATACTGGAATGACCAAGCCTTCTCTGTCCTCTCAATGTCTGCATGTCCCAGGGGAGCAGTCAGCCACTGGTCCATGTTGGTGGGCTGAAGGGGCCATGGAGGGCTGTCTCTTGTTAAACAGCTGCCATGTTTCATCCAAGCCATGCCTGCATTTTAGTGGTGGCTGAAGCGCTTCCCCTGTCTACATTGGAAAGCTTGTTGGGATAATTTTGGATGACAGATATTATTACTATATTTAATTTTTGAAACTCCACTGGAAAAGTTAAGCACTTAAAGAAATCCCTACACTTACTACATTCAGCTTTTTCCCTCGTAAGAAACGACTGGAGAGTTTGTGCTTTTAATTATTATCATTCTCCCTTGAAATTATAGGCAAAGCACTCAGTGACATTTGAAACATAAATTACTGGCCTGCAGCCTTGTGCTACTGTTTCTCTATCTCTCTGCCAGGGCTGCAAATCAATTTTCTGCATTTCTTTCAGATTTTCTGAAGAAAATTGTGGAAAATAGCTGTTGGCACATGGCATTTTTCCACAATGGTTAGAACTATTGAATGGGGCTGTAATAGGCTGCCTTGGAGAAGCCAGCCCCATTAAAATGCCAACCTCAGACAGATCAGAACACTCTCCCAATCTGAATTTCATAATTTTTCCACAGGAAGAGCAATATAATTTTCCTTGGTTTTATGCCTGCAGTCCTGTAGCTTTGTTTAAAAAAAAAAAAAAGCCCTAAATTTTTCTTCTCATTTCTTCTCTTCTATTTTTCTTTTTTTTTACCTTCTTTGTTTTGTTTTGCTTAAGTCCCAGCCACAATGCCCTCTAACCTTAGGTGATTTCTGGAGGATTTGGTTTAATTCCTGTTTCTTTACTCTGGTTTTGTCCAGGTTGTTCCTTTACAAAATGACCTGGAAATTCACTTGTTTAGAGTGAGAGTTATTCAACCACTAAAATGTTTTGCCTTTAAAACTGTCCCCACTATGTTATGATGCTGACCATATAGACACATCATTTTGTGACTGGAAGCATCTTTAAATCTATCCTTGTTACCCTGGGGTTTGATCTCATGGAGCACTGACCAACACTAAGGAATTTTACACCTTCAAGTTTGGTTAATTTCTTTGGGTTTGGAATAAAAATCCACTAAGACCATTAAGAAAAACAGGTAAGAAATGATAGGAGCTTTTCTGGCTGAAAAGCAGACCTTCAGCATTCACAGTGGGTTGAGTAGGATGAGTTACTGGGAGGGAAACAGAGCACGACAAGACAGCAGGTTGCACAAGAGCTGAGAGCCAGAAGAACCAGAACAATGAATTCCTGGATTTCCAAGGAAGAATTCTTGCAAAATTTTTGCTGATCTCATTGTCCTGGTCAAATTGTAGAGCTGGTTAAAGGAAAAACTGACAGTGTTATGAACCTACTTACAGGTTCATAAAGGAAAGCTTAAAGAAACAAAGTCACATCTCAGCTTCTTCTCCCTAAATACTAGTTCTTCCAAAACCCTTAGAGAGAGTCAGCTTTTGGATTTCTGGTTATATGTCTCATTGCAAGGCGATGATGTAATGTCGTACGTGATAAAGCAAGGGAAAGGGGCTTGGGCCAAGGGTGGTGGAAGGTTCTTACTTTAATCCAGATCTGGGTACTTCAGATACATCTAGCCATAATTTCAGAAACAAATATTTGATGTTGGAATATCTTGCTGCTGGTTGGTCTGACGCCTGTTTTTCCAGGGCAGAAGGAACTGCTGCAATACCATTGTAAAATAATTGTTTCAAAAGGGAAAACTGAGTTAACCTCTGGGTGTCCCAGCTAGTGCAGAGTAATGAGTTGCTATCTTCATTAACAGAAAGAATGCCAAAGAGGCTAAATGAGTCAGAACAGGCAGAGACACAATCCTTTAATGAGTTGAACAGGAGCTGGTTTGTAATGTGAGGTTATTGATAATCCCAGGGTTTATATAACAGCGTGATTCTAGGTCAGGGAGCAAAAAACACACACTCCGGTACACACACTCTGCTCACGTGCTGTAAGGTGACACACTCTTCTGAACAGATGGCTCCAGCCTGGGTCAGACACATGCATTCAGGAAGGATCACTTTTTTTCAGCGAGGTAAGTCCTCCTGCCTGTTTTGCAGCTCAATGTGTAGGGCATATGTTGGTTTTCAGTTAACAGTTTTGCAAAAGATCACCTGGGCTACCATGGCACTGGCAGTTTAATTCATCCCAAGAAACTCCATATTTAAAGGTATTTTTTTAGAAACACTGACAATATTTTCTGCAGCTTGAGAAACAGTCTCTTGTTTTGCTGACTTCCTGCACGTGTACTGGAGAGTTTGACACCTGGTTTGGTGTCAAGGAGCTGGATCTGGAAGTGGGGAACCACACAGGGTGAAATAACCATTGCCTCTTGGCTCTTGTTTTTGCTCAGTCTTGCTACTGGTGGGCTTGTATTGCTAAGTAAGGTGGTTTACTTTCCCAGCAAGGTAATACTGATGTACAAAATGGTTCTATCATCACAAAAAAGCTTTTTAATAGTAGAGTTAATTTCCCTTTTGGCTTAATAACCTGTTTAGTAACACTATAACACCAGGGAAGGGCAATTATGTCACTTTAGCCATGCCAAGAAGCCAGTGCTGGTTGGGAGTCCGGATCTTCACCTTGTTTTGCCATCCTAACTTCAGTCATTTTGCAGGAAGCAGTTTCTAGGAGCCCTCCTGTCTGAGCAGATTGTCAGCACTGCCCATGGCACACCTGCCAGTACTGTCTGATCTGCTGTTTATGGTTCTATAAAAGTCAATTTATTATATTAAAGAAAATATGAAACATTTTGAGTTCACTAGTCAATTGTGGCTCAAGCAGCCTACCTTAAATTCCCTCCCACAGCATTCCCTGAGAATCCTTAAATTCCCAGGCTTAATTTTCCTGTGGACTCCATATGGACAAGCCTATTAATGAATAAAATAAACTGAAAGATCATCCGGAAGAATATCAGGAGTGACAAGTCTTGAGTCCATGAGTGACACTTTTAACCATATTTGTATGAAGTTGAGGTCTTTTTCATCCTCGGAATTGTCTGGTTTTTTTCTCTTTTTTTTTTTTTTTTAAAGTGCACTTATTCAAGTTGGGGGGATTTTCCCAGACAGCAAAAAAACCCTCCAGATAAGGAGGAAGGTATTAACACCAAGTCTCAGACCTGTTGCTGTCCCATTACACCTGGTACGTGGTGACTGTCATTAAAGGACTACTGCTGGTGAAAACTTTCGAAGATTTCATAGAGTTGCTGCTTGTGAAGTCTGGTAGCAGCTTTGTAGAAATGGACATTTCGGTTGCTTTCATTCACATTTAAGAAAGCCACAGCTGAAAAGCAGACGCTATGAATATCAAAGGCTAGAAGTAAATTCTGGCTTCTGTCATTCCCACTCACAGAGGACGCAAAGTGGAACGGAGGAAGAAAAACATTGAACAACTGCAGATGGCCCCTGGAGGGGTTTTGAAAGGGCGAGCGGTGATGTCTGAGCACACTGCAGGTGTTCAGCTGCTTGGAGAACCAGCACAAGTGGTAGCATGCACAGGTGTCAGTGGCTGGAGAACCACGGTGCCAACTTCAGCGTGCAGGAGCAAAGGCAGGAAGCAGAAGCACAGCACGAGGAGGATCTCTGCCACAACCCTCTGTATGAAGGAGGTTCACAGCTCCTCACTCTGCGCTGGGAATGTGCTCCCTCAAGGTTTGTGTGCTGCTTCATTGCTTTTTCAGAAGTCAGCTTCAGTGCAGGTGTAAAAAAGGGATAAGGTGTTGGAACAGAAGGATTCTGCCCCCTTCCCTTGTGCTCCCAGTCAGCGGTGCTGCTGTGAAGTGGTTCCTAGAAAGCACAGGACTGAGCCAAAAATACGGCTGATCTTGTGTCCCATTGCATTGGCAAGAACAGTGATTGCATGTCACTGAACTCTCAGCGTTCACAGCACTGAAAATAGCAGGAATTTTCCCTTCTTGAACAAAATTATATAGTCCTCCCTCAGCTATGGAAAAAAAACAATGGGGAAAGAAGATTAGGTTTGCCAAGAGCAGTGTATCCCTTTAATTTCAGTGTTCTCTCTGACACGTAAAAAACTCATAATAATTATAGAAAGGAACTAGCAAGCGCTTCACAGTTTGGAAATAAAATCAAAATATTACTGACAAAATATTTTTCCAACAGAAAGAACCAAACCTCTGTTTTGCTGAAAACAGAAATGAATCAATGACAGTTATTTTGGACATAATACTCAGGTTAAACCAGCAAAAAAAAAATGCTGGGAGATGTCTGTATCAAACTCTAGAGATCAAGAGGTCTTCTGATCTTCTCCCAGTAATTTGAACAGAGTATCTGGGTTCATTTCTAAGTGCCATGAAGAGTTCTGGCATGATGGGGGTTGGAAACACAGGGTTTTGAACAGGAGAAAAATAAATTACAATTGGAGAAGAAACTGTGTAAGGCCCAAAAGGCACTTTCCATAGAGTCCTGCAAGCCTGGAGAAGCTCTACTGCCCCAATGTGAATTTTCCTATTCCCTCTCCTGCATGAATGCGCTACTCACGTGTTTGCTGGGTCTCATTTAGTTGCACAAAAGTGAGTGGGTGAAATAGTTTAGATGAAAGAGAGTGTGTGGCAAGAGATCAAGAAAATAATTACTGCTGTGATCCACTGTTGGAGCTAAAAAATCTCAATTAAGGGAGAGGATGAGCAGGAAAAGCTGTTGGAAGGAAAGGAAAGCCATGTATATGTATGTGTACACACACACACTCAGACAGTCCTGCTCCTTCTTGCGTTTTCAAGACATATTCCTGAAATGAGTCCAACAAGTCCTTTGGCTACAATCCCCTCCCCACCGTAGGGTCAGTTTGGTTTCTCAGAAACTTTAGAATTTTTCTCAGATCTTGCTTTGCACAAAGGTTTTACAGCATCTTTCATGGTAAATGACCATGACTACTCCCTGGTTATTTACATTTCAGCAGGGAGTAGAGTGAACCGACTTAATACAAATCTGTGGAGACTTCACAACTGCAAGTATCCTCTCTTTTTTAAGCAGGATACTTGAACAGCAAACAACCTTTATCGTTAGGGATGCTACATGGAGCTGGCATGGATAAGGAAGAAACTCCCCATGCCTGACATGATCTTAAAGATTGATAATCTTAAAAGTCTTTTTTAACCAAAATGATTCCGTGAGATGATTTTCTGTCTCTTTCTTGGGGTGACTGGTGACCATGACTCTTCCTAAGACAAAATAGCTGTTGGGGTGATACCTGATGACAACTATTGTTATCTCATCAGCATTAATTCTATAAGATCTGATGGGGAGATGGGGGTGTGGGGCATGCCCAGGGTACTTCTGTCAGGTGGGGGAGGGTTGGCAGGGATGGAAAACTACAGACAGTAAGAGCTTCACAGCCCAACTTGGTAAAAAAGTGAGGCTGGTGTGCTATAGATGAGGCTTGCACTGTAGGGATCTCCTTTACTATTAGTCAGCCCTGCATGGATGGCTGTGAAGCAGGGTGTAGAACTGCTCCACGCAGGGTACGTAAGCTGTATTTAAACTCTTGGTTTATCCGTTAATGCAATGACATATAAATCTGTCACTGGCGCAGGTTTGCTTAGCCTTCTTGGTTGAGAACAGCCATTCATTTTGCAGCAGAGATCACGTGCCCTTAAACTGTGCTTTTGAAATATTGACACACTGCAGATGTGTGTGTGTAAAGTGGGGAATTACATCTCTTCCCCCTCTGCTTCTGCTTGGCAAATAAATAACCATTTCACTTGTTGCGTAGTGACACCTTCTGTCGTTCTCAGCAGCGGTGAGCACCAGGCAGCCCGGCTGTTTCAGAGGTCAGGCACAAAGCACAGCAGTGGTGGGGAGCACAGGGACCTTACTGGGACCACAGCATCCACCAGACCTGCATGACAGCACCTGCACTCACACATGCTTCATGTAGAGTGGATGGTGGCATATGACAGAATATTTTTAAAGGTGAAGCAGTTTGTTTGCCCCATCATTTGCCCACAGAAAATGGATGGAGAGGATTTTTCATGGAAATAAATCCCTGCATATTTTTCTCCTGCACAGAGAACCCAAACCTCCCAGGTATCAGGGGAGTGCTTTGATGTTCTGGAGTGATGTGGTCATTACCACCTGCTGGAGTGTGCAAGCTCTGAGTGCCAGTCCTTCTGCTAAAGAACCCCGAGGAAGCATACTGATGAAAAATACATAAATAAATAAGTATTAAAATAAAAGCCTGGAGCTGCAATTAAATACCCATTGTGAGTGTCTTCTATTTCTGACCATGGAAAGCTCTCTGTTCTTAAAACTCTAAAAAACAAATGCTTAATCCAAGTTCTCAAGAGACTCTATGTGTGCAAGCGTACCCCAGCGCTGGTGTCAGCATGGAAACTACTGCTGCACTAATGCAGTCTTAAAGGCTTGGATGTAAAAAATACAGGTTTAGGATGATCATGGGGAATTTGTACCTGGAAAAAAGGGACATTACAAAAGCTGTTAAGTTGTGTCATTCTTGCTGATGGAAGTTTGTCGCAATGCTTACCTAGTGTGCCTTGCATTCATTACGTCTGTGCCATTAAAAACTTCACTTAATGGCCACAGCAGTAATGGCAGAAAATGTCAAAGACACACTAGGAAACATGGTATAACAAGCTCCTTAACTAGGCTCAGTCATGTTTGGTTTTTTTTTTCCTCCTCAGAAACTCCTGCCAGTACAAGGATGTTGCATCTGGTGAGGCTGTGGTGATATACATGTGGGTGGTTCAAGGTGTGGAACAATGACACCGTTCCAGTTAGAACATGCTGATCATGATGTCGTATCAAAGGAAGCCGCTTGCAAAATGATTGTCAGATGAACCCTGGGCAAGGGAACATAATGGTTTGTGGAAGCATATGTATCATTGGAATATCCATGTGGCAGCCCATGTTCCTGTACCTGTCTGCAAAAAGGGAGGGAGGGGACCCTCACATGATACAGGCTCGTTCCAGGACAAGCCATGTGAAGGAAAAAAGTGTCTTCCAGCCTCTGTATCTACTTACACTTACCCCTGAGATGACCAAGGAGGATCCCCAGTGCCTTTATGCTGGATTCAATACCATACAGCTGGCAAGTCTAGCTCCAATTCATCGTGGCAGACTTTATTATTAATACCAAAAGAAATAGGATGCCTCTAATTTTCAGCACAGAGTGTTGTCACTTGAAAAGGACTTTCTCTATTCTCCCTGTTCTATGGGTTACTGTCAGGAGTGGCAGTGTTTGATAACTTGCCAGTGCAGTAAAAAAAGAGTGGAAATGTTTACCTGCGTAACAAGCTATGTATTAATTTCTACAGTCTGTTAAGGACATGGGATGAGATCTTTGCCATTTCTCTCTTGTTTGTCTGTGCTGGATAAAAGATCTGACATTATTCTAAGTTGGCAGATCCCCTGTCCAGCCACTAAGGCTCTGCCTGTGCAGCAGCTGGAGGAAGGCAGCGTTGCTCCACCGGCCAGCAGTGCCCTGGCAGCCCTGGAGCAAAGGGTGTGAGAGGAGATGGGTTGCATGTCACACCATGGACCCACAGCACACCATCCCAGCATTGCCCCAGCTAACTCATACAGGTTATCATAATCATCAGAACAGCTCCTGTGCCTTTTGGTACCACTCATAGAATGGTGACTATCGCCTTTTCTGATCTATGGGTTCCCCTACTATTTTCCAAAGGAGCTACTGCCTGTGAACTGCTTTTCTTGGTTACTCTGAGCAGATATTTCAGGACTAGGCCAAGGATCCAGAGAGGTTTATAAATTCCACGTGGCCCTAGATGGTATAAAGTCTCACCCTTAGTTTCCCATGGACCTCGTCAGGCTGACTCCAGCTGAGGATCTGGTGTTGTTAACTTCTATTCAAAAAGTAACCATGCAATATTATACAGGGAGAGGCAACAATTAGTAAACCATCACATCATTCTGATTGTCTTAATAAGTCGAAACCTGTGAGATTCTGGCCAAATTTATTTCCCACTCATAACCATGGGAATCAGAAATTCCTTACACCTCTCAGCACTTTACAGTGTCAGGACCTTCTAACACCAGAACAACAGGCTATGGCTTTCTGTCTTCAAACTTTCCAAAAGCAGATGTGCTGTACCACATATTTCCAGTTACTAAAGAGGATTAAAAATCTGGGTCTTGGAGTTGTGGAGTTCAAAGTAGGTCCAGGACTGAAATTTCTCTAACGCTCAGGAGCATTTTGGTTTGATCTCATCAGGCTTGAAATTCCATTACTTTACCCTCGCATGCAAATAAGCACTGCAATAGTTTCAGGCACTGCTAGCGCAGCTATTACTTGGATAAAACGGCTCATTTGTTTTAAAGACTTAAATCAACACTCAATCCATATATTTTAAAAACAAAACAACCAAAAGACACATTACATGGCATGAAATCTGGTTTGGGGAGGTCTCTTCTCCAGCGGTTTCTGAAGTCACTAGAATTCTTTGGCTGAATTATTCCTGTATAAATCACCCAGGCACCTCTCTCTGTTCTCTCTCCCCTCGCCTGTGCAGGGAGCTCTGCCTGCTGCAGCAGGTGACATAGCGAGCCTGTGCACCCGAATGCTGAAGGCACGGCTGGGGTGAAATAACCACAGAAATATGAATGGTGCTTTAAATCCCCCAATCCCTAAATCATATGTTTCCATCATGTGAATATATACATGACGATCATCTTTATGGGGGGTGTGCGGTGAGGGTTAGTGTGAAATCAGCAGGCTCCGAGTGGTTTTAACGAAGGTTCGTATGAGGTAAGGCAGTGAGCTAAAGGCCACATGTTGCTTTTATTGCAATTTTTCCCCCCTTGCTTGCTAACCTGAGCCAACAGTTCCCTCAGAGCCCTTTGTGCCTACACACACACATGGGCTGCACAGACACACAACAGGCATGCGAGGCTTCCCTGCTGTTTTTTGCTGAACACGTTTCATATGCTGTCTGTGCTGGCATGCTCTTCTCTTGCTTCATAAAACCTGTTGAAAGCCAGTCAATTCATTAATCTTTTGCCAAGAAACCTTAAATGCCAAACAGGGAAAGACGATAATGACTTGACAGTTCATAAGAAAGGGCCTGATCCTGCAAGGTGCTGAGAGTGGGAGCCAGAGGGAAGCAGAGGGTGCTTGGCACACTGCAGGGCTGATCCCTTGCACATTTGCTGCTCTCTCTCTGATCTGATTTGGTACACAGCTTCCAAAATGAAGCCAGGAAGGTATGAGCATATGATGAAACCATGACCATGATGCTGTCCCTTGAGGAGGTCTCTTCAGTCTGACCAGTCTGACACATCTCTTGAGTGAGCCAGGCCCGGGGGGGTAGAAGGACTGATGCTTGCAAGCACACAGAGGAGAAATAGGGACAGCTCGGTCCGTTGCCAACGTGAAGCCAGCTCTTCTCTGGTCCTGTGGCTAACTGACAGCTAAAACCCTGGCAGTGGAAACTGCAAACTGTTTGCAATGAGTAATCACCTGCGCTGCCTGGGCCAGCTTTAAGCTGCAGGATCACCAGGGGTGAGGCTGGGGGTGTTGTTCAGGGGTTGGTGAGCAGCGAGCAGGGCAGCCAAGCCCTTGTACCCCCATCACAGCTTTGACACCTCTGCTCTGCTCCATGTCTAAGAGCCGATGGTTGCACTGGGGAGGGAGGAGGAAACAATACTGCCAGCCTTGGGCGATCAGCTAGTGTGTATCAGGCTGCAAAAAGGCAATGAGTTTGGCTGAAAGCTTGTAGGTTTAGAGAATAATAATTGTCAAAGTTTTTTGATTTGAATTTCAGGTCCTGAGATTTCAGGGTTTGGATCTTTGAGCCTTTTTCAGTGTCACGTTGGAGGTTATAAGAGTTTAAAGAAACAAGGAGGAAAAAGAGTTCTTCATATGGACTCATGACTCAAGGAGCTGGAGCTATACTAATGAAACTGTGGTTATCACAGGACTTGCATTAAGCTAATCAGAGTGGATATCACTGAGATCAACCACTGTTTCCAAAAGGTACCGCTGGTTCCAGGGCAGTTAGTGATGCTGAAGTGATGCACTAAAAATTAAGTCTGCTCAGGCTCCTTGGTGTACAGGAGAAGTGGATCAATACTGAATTAGAGGTGAATAAACTGCATTTAACTATATTTAACAATACCACTGATAGCACTTAAACTTATTAGGTATCAATTATCCCTCAGTTTCACAGCAGCTTGCCTCCGTCTCATATCTGCAGCATTTGATTGCTCCAGCCAGAGTCTGCGGCAGAGCTGAATGTGTTCTGTCCCTCAGCTGATGAAATGAGAGTCTAATTTTGTGGAAACTTTTTTCCTGAGTCATTCATCAATCCTAAATCCCCCAAAATGAAGCCAAGCTGGTGTGTACCATTCTTTCTGACTGTGTTCTTCCCAGCTTAGTACCTAGGCATCCTCTCCACTTTGAAGATATAAGAAAAAACTTTATAGAAAAAACAGGTTGGTGGTTTGCAGTCACTATGTATTGTCAGTGGGCTTCATAATGAAATTACAGTTTTCTGCAATGGGATCTATGAACAGAGACCCTGCAGACCTTGGCAAAATTATTTCCTTTGACATACGTGGTGCCCAAGGCACCACATGGCCCATACTTCTGGGGCATGTTGAGATTGCCAGTCTCCTCATTGCAGACTAAATTAGTCTTTGCTGTTTGATTGTGTATATGTCTCTACACTGATTGAGTACTTCTAAACAGCTGTGTTTTCTCTCCTCACTGAAGGCAGTCCAGTTTACCCAGCAAAAACCCTCCGCTCTGTGCCTTCCTCAGTCACAGAGGTTATCTGCAGACAGAACCTTGCAAGCTCATCGCTGTTCATGGCTTTCCATCAAGCAGAGCAATTCTGATGGTAGGAGAGGACATCCCTGATTTCTAAGAGTGTCTTGATATTAACAGAGCCACCCTCCAGGGTATCATCTTCACCACTTCCCACCGTTGGTATATTTGGGGGAGAGGGGTGGGTGATGGCATTGATGAAGCTCCTTGCCCATCCTGACCCTCTGCAGCTCTCTGTAGCAGGAGTGGGTGCCTAGAGCAGCCTGTCCTCATTACACCTCGAATCCATCCAAACCCTAATGAAGCACAACTTGACAGTGGACAGCAGCAGCTGCATTTGAGCTGCGTGTAATGTGCAAGCAACTCTCTGGTCCGAGTTGCAATAACCACTCTGTGCAGGTGGAAGGTGGGATTATGGCACAGCCCAGCCCAGCTTCCCCTCCCTGAACAAGCAAATCTGCCCTCCATGGGTGACTGCAGGCTCCCCAGGCAGTCCTGGGGAGAGAATGGGAGTTGGAGAGTGCCTGTCACTTCTGGAGGGCCTGTGATCTTCATTCTTTGGGCACAGGATCCTTGCAAGTCTTTCCAAAAGCCAGAGAAAGGCAAAGGGATAGCAGCTTGAACACCTCAGTGAAGGATGGAGAGAAGATGGGGGACATCTTCTTCTGACCCTGCCTGCTCCCATGGAACAGGTCCAGTGCTCAGGTATCTAGTAATGACATTTCTTCTCAAAACCAATTTGTTTTGCTGTAGGTAAATCAAGAGACAGGGACTCGGGGAGCATCCAAATCCCCCACAGACAGGCCATATCCCCACCTTTGAACAAAAAGGGCCTGTTCTTCCTCCAGAGGATGCTCTGCCAGCCCAGATCTCTTCTGCTTGTTCAGCTAGTAGGAAGGGCTTTCCTGCCTGCTGTTAGTGCTCAGAAGCAGGAGAGAGGCTCTGTGGGAGGAGGCAGGCAGTGCTGCTGGATCCCAACGCTAAGAAAGGCAGAAATACTCTAAAATTTTAGAGGACAGAACAGATTTTTTGCTGTTCTTTCAATCTTGCACCTGAACTGTGGGCACAGCTGGGATCTACCTCCACCACCCCCAGCGTGTACCCAGTCACACCAAACCTTCCGCCAAGGCTTTGGACAAGCCAACAATTCCCCTCTCCCCACATTGAGCATGTTCTTATGGCCAAATACATAGAGGCAAAAGAGCAGGAGGATTCCCCTGCCCGGGTCTGCACCAGGGTGCTGCTCTGTGTGATTTGGGAACATCTTTTTGGTTGGCAAGTGTGGTGTGGGGAGGGCGGCCGTGGGGGATGCTCTGGATTTTTGCCAGGGAGGGTATAACACCCTGGAGCTGCCTGGTTTTCCTGGATACACCCTGTCTTGCAGCTCTCTGCAGCTCAGGAGTGTCTGGATCAGCTTCTCCCGGAGTGCTGCGAGCGCAGAGCCTCAGCCCAGCCCTTTCTGGCGGACTTGTTTATCTGGGTGTTACAATGCTTGAGGCCAAGGCTTAGTTTCTGTTGTACTTGTGCCAGTGTACACAACCCTGGCAGCTTTCGGCACATGGGAGGAGTGTCATTTTATCCCAAGTCTCCCTCGGGAATTGATAACTGTTTAACAGAAGATCAGGGAGAGGATGGAGTGACTGGAGGGGTCCCAGTGCGGGGAGAACATATCCTGGGAACAGGAAGAAAAAACTGGACAGAGAGTAGATGAATAATAAACTGAGGTGCTTTAATTTTTTATTTTTATGATTTGGTGGTGGTGGTGGTGAGCTCCAGACTAGGATTAATGAATCCCCTGCAGCTATTCTGCTTTGACTAGATCTGGCAAAGATTATATTAGAGAGAAAGGGAGTGGGGGGATGGAAGAAGAAAAAGCACCACTTATCAGCATGCTTATACAGATAGGAGCTAAAAGGTGTAACCTGATGAGACATCTTTCATTTCAGACAATGCAAACCCTGCATAGTCCCTCTGGGTCTCTTAAACAGAGATATAATAAGCTCTTTGGAGCCTCCCAAAAGTACATTGCGCTATGGAAAGTGTTAGGAGCTAATTATGCAGCAGGCTGAAGAAGTCAAAGCACCAGGCTGAAACTCAGAATAAGTTTTGTACCCAAAGCAGCTCTAGAAAGCACAGCTCTGGAAAGCACAGCTCTGGAAAGCACAGCTTTGCACAGCAGCATGTAAAGACCCAGATTTCCCTTCTCGCCATGCAGTGTGCATGCACATCCACACTGCACCACAGATGCTTTTCAGCTTGGGCAGTCTCATAAGACGTAGGTCTCAGGACATTTTTGAGTGGTCTTCAGTGCAGCAGAGGCACACCATCTGTGCAACTGGCAGATCAACTGCAACAGGATCATTTGCAAAACTTAATGTGGAAAAATGTGACCTGCTTCATAAAGAAACCCCTGTACTGAAATCAACCTCCCCTGCCTTGGCCAATTGGGACCCAGGAATTTTGCAGAGCACTTTTAGTTGCATGGTGCAGTTTTCAAATATAACCAAAGTGGTAAGGCACAGGGCAAAAATTAGGGGACTAATATTTTTAATGTTCAGTGTTGGTGGTGGCAGAGAAACATGGAAGAAACTCAGGGAAACCTACAGACTCCTCTGCACCCAGTTCACATCTGTTCACCATTCACTGCTACCTGCCAAACAATTAAAAACAACAACCTGTTTTATTAGCTGTCACATCCCATAAAATATTTCAGACCCTTCATCAGCAGCTGACACCCTGTCAATAATAGCTCTCTGGGTTAAAAAAAAAACAAACAAACAAAAAAAAAACATTCACAATGTTATTTCAATGTCTGGCTCCCAGAGGTTTATCTCTAGTGCCCATCACAGGAGTATTCAAGCACTAAATGCAAGGTTAACAACTTTACAATTAAGAATGTGAAAGATATATAGACACTGATTTTCATCCCACCCTGAGTTTGAGAAATACAGGTCTTACAGGTTGAATTGTTCCACGGCTGGTTCTCCAAGGAGCTGAGCTTCGGGCGGGCAAGCGGCTGGCCTTGACCTCCATGGGAGATAATCAGATGAGAGCTCAGGGGCACCTCTCCCTGCTGAGAACTGGGAAGACTGGGCGATGGTGGTTGAATACTTTTCCTTACTTTTTCTAGTCTAGGAAAAGAGAAGATGGGTGAAAGATGTTATGTCATTGCACAGAAGCCTCTGGTCAAAGGCCCAGATCCATCAATATATTTAGGAGCATAATGTTAACCAAAATGAGTGGACACAGGCATCAACATATCTCTGTGGATCTCTGTGAGTAGGTACAGTTAAAAGATAAATTTCTGCATAATGAGTACAAGATCTGGCTCTGCTCCATCCTGTAACAGTTTGTGGATCTAATCACTCATTTTATGAAGGCTTTACAGGAAAAAATATGCCCAGGCTACTCAGATGCTGCCCCTACCCTTGCTTGTGGCACTGCTGGCACTGCGCTCATGAACTCATCAGACATTGTGCTGATGTTTTTAAGCCATGGCAGTCCAGATCTTGCTACCAGTGCTCCACACCTGTGACTGCAGAGTGTTTAAGGCATCCAATCTAAAACAGATTGATCCCTTCAGCACAATTGTAAATCTGCCGAGGCTGCCAAATTCTGCCTTTTTTACCTCCCACAGGAACAGGGAGACTTCCCCACAAACTTTCCCTTCTAAAATATGTTTTTCAGAGTTTTAAAAAATTGCTTTCACCTACATTTGAGAATATGGTGCTCAAGGCTGAAATAAAAGTCGTCAAGATTTAAATCAGCATTTTGAAAACATAAAGGCTTACCAGCTCTGTTTTTAAGAACTGAAGATGTGAGTACCCATGCGCTGAAAACCTGGGGAAGACATTTTGTACTTTTCCATGTAAAAGAAAGAGGTTGCACTCCTTTCTTTTTTTTTTTTTTAAATGCAAAGCCAGATGCAATCTCAAATACAAATATTTCCCACAGTTTATGTACTACACAGCCCCAGAGTGATGAGCTCTGCCCCACGGAGCTCACAGTTTAAACAGACCAAAGAGAGATGAAATATCAAGTCCAAGATCAAACACTAACTTGACCAAATCAGTGAATGGGACCCTTTGATTCAGAAATCCTGGTCTATTCATTCCAGTCATTTCTCCTGACATGTTATTTAATTTTTCCATCCTTATTTTTCAAGAAGTAACATTCCATTCAGTACTGCTGTATCCTTGCACGGGTACTTTCTATCTGGTAAAAGATAATCTGTGATTAAATCAACTGGGATCAAACAATGCTAAATGAAAAGGAAATCAGATATCAAAATCCTGTTAAACAGCTCCCAAGCGCCAGGAGCTGACAATTTGTAACTGATCACTTCACCTCTGATCTCACAGGGGCTGCAACCACCTCCGTGAGCCACGAACAGCACCTGTGGCATCATATACATTTCAGGATGAAAACTGGTTGATTTGCTTGAAATTATCTCAGTTTCACAGATCTGTTTTCAGATACACTTTCAGCATTAGTACAGGTTATCTAGTGTGGGGGAAATCTGTGGGTCAAATTCTGCCCAGTGCTGCCAGCACACGCTCCATGGTCTCACCAGGTGTAGCAGCATGAGCATGACCCAAGACAGATTTTAGATCTGAATAGCAGAATTAGGCTTGGATTGGTTTTGTTCTAGATGGAGATTTTGGTCCAATTTTTAGCTTATATTATCCCTGGCAATTATCCCAACTGAATTGTGATGTTTTGACCCTATTTCCCCCCCAGGGATCATGACTTCCTTTCAGTGAATGGCACTTTCTTGGTCACTCTTCACCATGGCTCTGTGTTTTCCAGGGTAGTTATTTGGCCTCAGAAAGTAATTTCCACCCCAGTAATGCCAGGGCCTCTTTGGCATAGCAGTGAGCAGTTCAGTGCTCAGACCTTTGTGGCTTCATCTTGTTCCAAACCTCCCTATGTAACTGCAGATACAGCCTGTGTACCTGAGCCCCAAGTCAGCCTCAGGGTGACAAAGGACATGGCACACACTGCTTTAGTAGCAGGATGGAGGTGGAATTACACTGTTTTCCTTGCTGTAGCAGGATCTCATTTAATAGGAGCATAATTTTCTGCTGGTGTACATTCATGTGCTTGCAGTTGCATGCAGTTACTCACAGACCTGAAAAGAGCTGCAGTAAGTGACTGTGATGAGAAAAAGATAGATGAAAAGAAAAGACATTCCTGGTTAAGTGTTGGTTCTTCAGAAAAATAAAAAGAAAAGAAAAAACAAATTTCTTTGGCTGTAGATGACTTCAAAATCCCATGTCAAACTATCACAAAGGCAGATTCCTTGGTGTAACTGATCCTAAAGGACCACATGTGGTATCAACCCTCTAATCCTACAGACAGTTTCAAAAGAACCTCAAGGAAATTTCAATGGGAAGTGGAATTTTTTCCTTTGGAAATCACAGCTTGTATGGTATATTTTCTGTCGCACGATGCTCAGCCTCAGCATTTCTAGTTTAAAAAAAAAAAACAACAGTGGGAATAGCACGGGTAAACCTTGGGCTACTCTTTGAAATTCTAGGCCCTTGGTGATCTTAGCAGGTGAGCTGAGATAAATCGAGCTGCTCCAACAGGCACGGGGCACTCGTTCTTTAAGAAGCACGCTGGACTGCTGGCGTAGAAGAGGCGGGTGGCAGAAAGTACTCTTTGATATAATGCTATAACGTCCCCTCTCAAACCTCAGGGAGCCCCGTCTCCTAATATTATTCTTTCTTCATTTTCAATTCAAACCAAAATTGAAAACAGAAAGAAAATAACTCTCTTTTCTCTCCTTGCTCACTTTTTCCCCCCTCCCCCCTCCTGAGGCTGCAACGGCAATGGGAGGGGAAGAGAGAAGGGGCTACAGCCGCTTAGATCCATTTCATGCACAGGAGAAATAAGACAGGAATTATTTTTCTTGTTAGCCTTTTTGTAAGAAGACAGACAACCCTTTCAGCCCAAATACAATATTGTAATTGCTCATATTCAACTGACAGAGGTTCCCAGATGAGCTCCACTGAGGCGTCATTTACTAATCTGTCATGTTCTATAGCACCCGGCACAGAGCGCTGTAAAAGTGTCTTCTTCTCTTTAAGTTATTTATATAGTTGGCTGAAAGCGCTTTGCTTGTACAAACTAGAAACTATTAGATTAGACCAGCGGAGACAGCCAGAGGCAATCTTTTTAACAAAGTGAGTGGGATTCAAAGTAGGGTTGGAAAGCAAATATTATTTCACTGGAAGTCTATTAGAGGTAGTTCCCTGGATAACAAATAAGTGCTTTGTTAGCTTAGCTTGAAGAAATGCACTGGTCAGGTTGGCAGCAGCTGGGTCTAATGGTAAACTGTGTGATAGCAGATGATAATTCTGTGATCAGTGAAACACGTAAACCAATTTTGCTCTCCCTTCCTTCATAGCCTGACACATCCCTGCGTTTACTTATTTAAAGTGCATGTCAGAACTTAGCAGCTGGGGATAACTCCATTTATTTTAAAACTTCTCATCATAACACACATGCACACACTTAAAAAGGAAAAGTATGTAAATTCAGCCTATCAGAAAGCAAATATTATTCTCACCAGGGAAGGCTAAAAGGTTGTCCGTGTCGGAGTGCTGCAATAAAAGTGGAGTCTAGGCTCAAACCAAGTTTTAGACACAGAGCTCATCGCAGCAAAAAGAAACTCAGAGCCTCCAAGTATTAGGTGAGATTAAAGCACATTCATAAAAATATGGAACATAAGTCGTAGTCACTATTAGCTGCTAATTCTGGTAAATATCCCTTTCATTCAACCCCTGAGACAGCTGCTTTCAACAATGGATAATGTGAATTTGCTTTGGTAAAGCACAAAAAGTCTCTGTGCTATGAATCCCTATGAGGGTGTTTCCTAAAAGCAGAAACATGTTTGTATAACACCTTAGTATCTATTTATTTCTATGAAAGGTGCTCCATCCATGTAAGAGGTTGTTTTCATTTATTATTAATAACCATTTGCCTGCTTGGAAATTCCCTGTTTGGAGCTTCCAGTCTGAAGTCTTTCCTGTATAGCAAGGTGGATAAAAGTCAGTCAAACCATGGGATGGATAAAATGCTAATGAGCAGGTGATTAATTTTTGCAAAGGAAAAGCCTGGTTGTTTCTGACTGTGGTCTGGAGGGCCAGGGACACCAGAAGGCTTCCCAAAAGGCCACTACACAACCCCATTCCTTATATTCACATGCAAGACTGGCTCCAGGCTGGACTCAACAAGAATGCTGGGTTACCCAAAGGAGTCAGAGAAGCCATGGCCCTGTGTCCTGCTCAGTTGCAGCCAGAAGAACTGGATTTCCCCTTGGGAAATGCATGAGACAATCTGTTGCAGGGGATGACAAGGGGTTGTCTGCTCCATGTAGCTGCTGCAGCAATTGGACTTGATAAGGGAAACTGTGCTCTGCTCCTTTTCTAAAGGGAATGGTAGTGCCACCAAGGGCTATTTATGGCCTTTATCCAACAATTACCCTTTCAAACTCTGGCCACTCTCACTGTATGTATCCTAGAGGTATATTCAGCCCTAGGGTAAATGTAAACCTTCTCCCTGCACCCTCTCCACATCCATCTAGCCTTCTCCATCCCAACAGGCTTCAGGATCACTAATTAATTAATCCTTGTTTGCTCCACAGCTTGTCTTTGGCTCCTTATGTTTGATACTTGGGACTGACAACACAAATCTCTGCTGGAAGTCTGTAAGTTGCCAACTCTGCATTAAGGGAACAGGTAACATGGGTAAGTTGAAGTTAAAGCTTCAAGTTCACGCAGGCAAGTTGTTGAACAGATAAATCTCCATTTAGCTAGTCTTAAAAAGCCACTTGAAAGCCACGTTTTCACCAACACCCTCCAATGTCTCACTAAGACTATGCACTTGACCTCCAAAACTCCATTGCAAGTTGATGATTAGCTGGACCCCGTCCCAGGGTAACTAACACTTACTCAGAGTAGAAAGTGCAGAACTTGCCCAGCCTGCTCTCACTCCAGCACTGGTAATATGCTTTTTTAAAGAATCATTTTACTTTCCTAGCCCTGTGTTAAGCCTTCGAGGAAGTATGCCCTTTTGCCC
>NW_010314597.1:52654-54206 GCF_000700745.2 Antrostomus carolinensis | reverse complement strand
ACTCCAAGGCTAGGGGGAATAATAATAATAAAAAAAAAGACAGCAACTCTTGAGGAGGATACTTGCTTTTTGTTTTCTGAGGAAGGGGAGATGAGGAGAAAGAGAGTGAGAGGTTTTGTAGAGGCAAAATGCAGTGGGAAATCTAGTCCAGAATTACCTACAAGTTGTGCAGGTGAAAACCACCATCCACTTATTAATACTCCTAAATGAGTTTAAAAGCTAGGGATTCCCAGGGACACACCTGGGTTTTACCTTGCCAAAGGAGTGGGAAGAAACAAGGTCCCCTCTCAAGCCCAAATCTCTCCTACGCAGTGGCATAGCCCCAATTCCTCTGTCTGCCAGAGATCCTGAGTGTGCATCCCTTCCATTCACAATTCACCTCTAATAGTGCAGCTCCCTGGTAATGACGGGTTAGCCTTTCTGTTGCTGGAAGCAGGCAGCTAAACTGCAGCTCCCTTTGATCGTCCCTCCTCTCTCTTCCCGCAGGGCCATATTTTCCTAAGGGAGAAGGGGGTGAGGGTGCAACCATGTCACCAACTCCCTCTGGAACAAGCCAGGCAAGTCTTTTATCTGCAGGGAGGTTTCACTCTATTTAGGAGGATTAAGGCTTCTCCAGTTTGACTAGAAGCCCTTGCCTGCTGATAAAAACCACATTTCAATAGCTTAGCACACCTGGCTCAGTGCACTGTAGGTAGCTGCTTAACTGTTTGAATGTTAAAAGCATCCTATGGGTGTTGCCAAATCCACAGCAAATGGAAATTACTTGAAGGAGCATGAGGACACGTGAATCAAAGTCCCTCTTCTTTTTCCTCCTTCATTAATGGAGATTTTTTTCATTCTCCATGAAGTTTCACATTCCACCTCTTTCTTCCATAAGAAGGTGACAATTATACAAAATTTCTTTACAGACAATGAAAGATCAGGGGCCAGAAAAGGGACTTAGATTTATCTGCAGTGACAAGGAGTCACCATGTGTGACTGGGTTTTTGCAATCACTCTTGCTACTAGTTTGGCTCCTTTACAGGTTATCGGTGGATCTGCTATACAGGAAAGCTTCAAACAATTCAGGTGATCTGCAGGGACATGGAAATAAGAAAATGCCCAGGGGACAAACATGCTCTGAAAAGCTGAATGCCTACTGGGCAAATCTTCAGCTGGCAGAAATGGCTGAAGCACCTCCCCAGGTCTCAGCACATGAGAACCTGGTGAAGACAGTGACACTTGCCTTTGTGCTTCCAGTAAGAAGCCAGCACAAACGCCTTGCTGATGTATGGACTTATGCAGAGGGTGGATTCCTGGTTTTTGTTTCTTTCATGTTTTCTGATTGCCTTTCCCTTTCTATTACGCATAACTCATTATTTCAGAAGCCTGGTGTTTGTGTGGGGGCAAGAGGGGGGTAAAATTTGCTTTAAGTAGCTCATGTGTTTCATTAACAGCTGCTTAGAGCAGAGTGGGAATTCAAAGGTATTTGTCCAGGCTAGCAAAAGAAATTTTGTCATGTTAATATATTTTTTTTTTTCATTAGTTAGTTTGGTTTTGTTTCTTTATTAGC
>NW_010314597.1:10887-52614 GCF_000700745.2 Antrostomus carolinensis | reverse complement strand
CTTCCTAGAGCTGGCTTATGCTCTTCAGTTCAGTCAAAGGCTGTAATGATCTTAATGCAGCTCTGATCCATACAAGCCAGCAGCCAAGTCTGATGATATATTGCAATCTTTATTGCCCTGCTACTCCCATTGTCTCAAGTGCTTCTCCAGATCGATGGTGAAATTCCTCTGCTTTAGTGGCCGTAAGCTGGGAAGCCACTCATTCATCGGATGGGTGATGAGCTGAACTGTCACAGGTTGGGCTTATGGATGCTCAGCCTACAAAAGACATCACACAGATCTGTTCTGCAAAACACTCGTTAAGAGAAGATCCTGCTGATGTCACAACCCCCTCCATCATTAATTACATTTGGAATTTGTTCTTCCAAGTGGATCTGGATTATCTCTTCACCATCAGGTTGTCACACTGTAATCTGATAAAATTATGGGACAGAAATAATTCAAATATAGAGTGAGAGCTAGGTCTATTCAGGAGAATGAAGACTTCTGTGAGAAGTAGTAAGAATGCTCACAGAAAAATGAGTTTGGATGTTAGACTTCAGTATGTTCATGCTAAGTAAGGCCCTGAGATTAAGGGGTCTGAAAAATGATATTGTGCCATTTGGTGTATCATATAGATTTTAAGCCTGAAAGCCTGTTTAGTGCTTTTGCATATAGCATCTCCTCCATACAAATACAACTCTTACTAGCTGTTTCTTCTCAAACCTCAAGTTTGAGTTCACTCATTTTATTTCCTACCCTCCCACCTATGCAACTGACTCTAATTCAAATCAGTTCCAGCCATTGCTTAGTTCTACCACCACCATGTCCACAGTATAGTCCCATTCTCTGCTTTCTCCTGGATTTCTTTACACCTCTTCCCAAACTTGAAACATATTTGAAATAGGATCTCCTTCTTAATCATCCTAAATTCACAAGGAAGACAATTACTGACATTAGCTCCTTCACCCCTCACTATATTTGGCATTGCAAGCGTGGGAACAGAGTAAGAAGGGAAGAGATTGATCCAATGTCCACAGACAAGAAGGTACATAGAGCATTAGCTGCTCTTCCTTCCCTTACAACCCCATGCAAAATATCATCTAGGCCTCTGAAGGGATCCTTTTCCTTAAAAATATAGTGAAATAGAATCTCAGTTTTCCATTGAGAAACTTTCAACAGACAATATTGTTCTGTAACTCTAAACAACTACAGACATTGGTATGTTATATTGGTTGTAATGAGTATCTATCTAAATTAGTGGGACCTATAGTTATTATGAGGTTTTCCTGGACATTTTGTCATGAGGATGAGAATTTGCTGAATTTTAGCATTGGCTATGACTTGTTTATCCTTTGAAAATGTATTTCTGGTCTGGAAACTCTTCTGGCCAGGATTTCCAGCATAGAAATATGTCATTCCCTGGAATCCAGGGAAAACAGTAACTGCTCAGCAAAGAGGTGGCAAAAGAGATTTGGACAGCCTAAGATGTCAGAGGAGGAACTTAGTAATTAATAATACAAATTCCTTCACTGCAAAGGAACTAGTTTGGGCACAAACAGAAAACTAAAACAAAGAATATAATGGTTCAGCCAGAAATGCGAAGAAGGGAGTCAGATCTATCAAAATTGGTCCCATATGAGCTTCAGGATAGAAAGCCTTATGAGTAATACTAAATTAATCTTGTCTTTATGTTGTTTCCTCGTTTTAAAGCCGTATTGCATGTGTGCCATGGGGTACCAGGAGAACCAGGCCTGAGAGGTTATTAGAAGAAAGATGCAGAAGAGACTCATGGGCTGGAAAAACAGTCCCCTATAGGAACAAAACTAAGTGCCAGCATATACGAGAGACCGCAGTAGATTGAATGACGTTGTGTGTGTTGGGAGAGCTTCAATTACTTAATTAAGGCAACGATGATACTGAGAGCAGTTTGAAGAGAAAAGCTCTCTCATTTGGATTAATTTCACTTTATATCTTTTTGGTGAAAGATGGAAATAAAAACGGAAGCAGACATGAAATTTAATAATGTTATTGCTAGAAACTAAAATGGAAAAAATACTAGGAATGAATTAAAGCCGAGGCATAAAATGCTAAAAAAGGAAAAAGAAAAATGGTCAGGCAGAACCTAAATAATTCATTTATTTCCAGCAGTGGAAGAGTATTATAAAACAAGGTACAGTGATTACAGCAGGTGACTGGGAGTTGGGACTCTTGAATTTTATTTCTTTTCCTTAACATATGTCATTCCATAAGTCAGTCTTTCCATGCTCCAGTGTACCCAATACTTCTTCGCATGACAGTGATGTAGTTGGACTTAATTTGCTGATGCCCTGTAGGTGTAAATTGTTATGAATTGGCAGGAATCACTTGAGATTTAAGGATGAAGTTATCTTTCCATTAGGAGCTTGGCTACCAAAACAAACTCTCCATTGAAGTCCCCCTAAGAAAATGCAGTTCCCACTGAAATTTCACATTTCATATCTCACTCCGGGTAGAATTTTCCCTCGTGAAGTGATACTTCTAATTGAATATCTCCCTCCAACTCCCTGGTGTGAGCATTGCTTCAGGGTAAGCAGTGTGAATTGCCTCTCTCCTGTTCATAAAGTTGAATCAAAGCTTCAGTTAAGTCTATTATTACTATACTTTCCCTTTCAGGCCTCAATATCATCTCACATCCAAAGACTGTAGGCCACCACATATGTGCCAATGACATGTACTGTCTACTTGGCCCTTCCAAACAGGCTTCTCGTTGATTCCTAACACTTGGACAAGGAGAATTAGAGCTTTGCCACTTTGCTGGGCAACTCTAGCACCTGACAATAGAGGCTGACAGTGCTTTACATGCACCTTGAAGAAGCTTGTTACTTCTAGGTGAGGCTACATACTTGCATATCTTTAAAACATTGCATTTGCCATCAGTCTGTCAATTGTTTTCCCACATGTATTTCTGGAAGATCCTAATTTCTTCTCTGGCAGATTTAATTTTAAGTGAGGTCTCTTTTTCTAATAGAGAATTTATGTCCATAAAACCTGGAAAATCACACTCGACCCCACGTTGAAGTCAGTCCAGCTAGATATGCAAGATACTCCAAAGCAAAAATTTCCAGATTGTTTGTATCCATTGTAGACTGTCATGGTACTTAGATTGCTCCTGCATATCAGAGTAGCCATATGAGAATTTGGTTGTCTGTGATGATGTAGATAATCAGTTACCAAAAACGACTACACATTCAGATAGACAGAAGTGGTCTGAGGCGCATCCCTTTTGCCAAGTTCAGTTGCTACATCTGGATTTGAATTGCTAAAATCAGCACAAATGTTATTGTTGAAAGCCACAGACCATGGTTTATGTCAAAGATAGAGAAACCTCAGAAAGTTTAGAGGTTTCCAGTCAGCACCCAAAAGTTTGGATATTTCTCCAGTTTTAGCCAAACAACTGAAATACTACTGTTTCAAAAAGTTCAAGTAGTAAACTCTGGAGAACAAGTTATTTCACAAGATTTCTGAAATTTCTGGTTTCAGGCAGAGGACAGAAATGTTGCAAGATCACCCCTTTGCTTGATATCTCTTTGTTACCTCAATTACTTACTTTTATGAATATTATTGTGTCGACTGGGACTTCTGTGATGTTAATGGGGCTACACTGGAGTAGGTTCTATCCAATCCTACAAACACAACCCTGCTCAAAAAGATGAATACAACATCTTAAAAAGCAGGAAATGAACTAACAGTGCTCCAGTCTTGCAGGGAGATGACAGAACTTGCCTAAGATCATGACTGAGATTTGTGACAGAGCCAGGGACTGAAGCAGATCTTCTGAGCTGCCAGCCAGCACATTATTGATAAAACTCTTCATTTTCTCTTTTTGCCAGCGAAGAAGCATGAGTATGGATGCTGAGAGTCAGTTACCAGAAAAAATAAATACCTGAGAGATTTTTAAACTTCAAAACAAATCCCATTTTAGTTTTGAACAACAGTTAAGGTCATTTCCAAATTGACTATCCCTGATTCAGAACAGCAAACATCAGCAAAGCACCGGCAATTAACCAATTTGCTAACAACCGCTCTGCTGGACTGGGTCTGGGGTAACTGCGCGGGAGGGGAAAGAAGGCAGCTCACTGTAAATTTTACTGAACGTTTCAGTGTTGAGTCTGATAAATGGTTTCTGAAGGATTTTTCTGAAGTACCTGGGACTCCAAGGAGAGAAAACATTTCTCAGCCCAGATGCTGTGAGCCGGAGTATCCTAGTTGAAACACCAGATGTTGAAGTAGAAAGATAAAGAGGATTTGTGGTTCTAATAGAGAAATACAAAATCCAGCCTCACTGAGGTGGTCTTTGCAAGCATTATATTTCCAATAACAAGCTGGGACAAAAGTACTGCAATTTATGGTTGTGGGAGAAGAGGAAGAAGAGTCTCAGACACCCATTTTTAAAAAGTGAGTATGAGAATTACAAGGTCTACATCTGCAGATCATCATCAAAATCAGTATTGATGTCTTTATCTCCTATATAGGGAACATGGGTACTGCTGAGTGCTCAGCTGAGCACTACCCTGAAAGTACACCCTAAATATCTGTGCATGAATAATTAGGTGAATTTTGGTGAATTTGGAACAAACAGAAATACACTTTTTTTATTTTAATGTTTTCAAATGTGTACCCTTTCATTTCTCATAGACACAGACTTTCATGATGGCACATAAAATTTATTTTAATGCCCTCCTCTAAGCAGGCCCTTTCTCTTCAGCGGATCTACTCTCAAACTGATGAAACTTCAGTAGCAAAAATTTAAATCTGTGAGTTTAAACCACTGTTGTTCCCTCCTTCCACGTGAAAATTTTCCTTTGGCATGAGAGCTCTAATTTCTAGCTTAAATAAGTCAACTGAATTAAAAAAAAAAAATCAGAAATAAAAGTGGAACTAGTATATCCATATGGATAGCTCTATAGCTGCAGCAGCAGAACGTTAATTCTACAATTACAGATTCAAACAGAAGTTTTCCTTAGTAAGGATATAAACCATCCACTCACATCTCTCTGTAAGGATCAGTAGACAGAGAAAACTCCAGCTACTCATTGCACTAAAAAAACCCACAAAATAACATTTCTAATATCTCAATAAAGAGGGGTATGAAGTGATGTTTTTTTCCTCTCTCTCTGAGCTGATGCTTTTTGTCAAGCCCCAATTTTACTGCAAATGTTTTAATCCAGTTCTGCAGCTAATTGCAAACACTTTAATTCACCTTATTTCTTTCCAATTCATATACAGCCCCAAATACCTAAGAAAAATATCAGGACCTTGCATTGGATTTTTCACTTGACAGTTACAAATCGAATTTACTAATCTGGATTTAGAGCAATTTAGGTGCCGTTTGCTCTATAGTTTAGTAATAATTATGACAAAAAAAAAATTCTCCTTGCCTGATGGCTATGTGTGTGCGTACATAAAAATATATGTGTAATTATAAAGAATTATTCATGTTTCTTTGTATTCGCTATATACTTTTACTTTAGGTAAGTGTTTATGGCCCATTAAAATGGAGCAATTCCAAAATTTACTAAGCATGATGAGCGGTACCATAAATATGTGTATGCCGTTGCCAATTACTCCATGAATAACAATATCCTGAATGCCATATGCCTTCATTAAAAGGTGAGCTTGGGAATATTCTCACTTTCTGCTTTCTCTGCGTTTCTTGAGCAGACCCCAGCCTCATGGTAGTCAGCAGCAGCAAGCAGTGGGGAGCTGCAGTTTTAATAACAAATTGCGACTAGTTGCTACCGGCTGCAAAGCAGCTCCCACTGAAGAGCAGAGCCCTCGAGGTTGTGGGACAGTACACAACTATTCCATTTAATAGACGGTCTTTTGAGTGAAATGCATCAAAGCCTAAGTAGACCCTTTGCTGTGGGAGATACTACCCTGAGCTGAAACTAGGGATAGGATTCTCTAATTTGCTCAAACCTATCCATTTACT
This sequence comes from Antrostomus carolinensis, assembly GCF_000700745.2. NCBI lineage: Eukaryota > Metazoa > Chordata > Aves > Caprimulgiformes > Caprimulgidae > Antrostomus > Antrostomus carolinensis. The sequence continues at coordinate 46,661 of NW_010314597.1, read as the reverse complement.
GCAGACAATATCGTCAGGAAGAGCTGAGAGTGGGAGGAGGGGCAAGGAGGCAAAAAAAATAAATCATTGCTACTCTTTTAAAAGAAAATTCTAACCAGCTATTTCTCAGAGGTGAACTTGCCATGAACATACAGCCTTGAATTCAATGACAGCAATGCTCTCAATGACTTGAGTAGCAATTTTACAGCCTTTACTGATAATCACATATACTTAGTTATGTCAATACAAATTACCGTCATTTATTATTTATACAAGAAGAGATTTTCCAAAATGCCAAGGACAGCCAAGCACCCAAGTCCCTTCAAAAGTCAAGAGGAGAATTAGGTTCATGGACCTATTTGTACCTCCAGTGCCCACAAACTCTTTGGTGCATCTGATGGCTTGGCTTGTTTACTGAATTATCTGTAAGATTTATTTCTATGGGATTTAGTTTGATTTTCAGAATCTGGGTCCCAGAAAAACAAATTTTCTATTCAGTTCAACTAGTCACTCCAACATATTTTGTTTGCATTAGCTACACTCTGTTGCATTAGTAATGTCCCATCATATCATATTAGTAGGCTGCTTTGCTAATACAGGGAAAGTTGTTCATGCAGTACAAAGTCTACTTGTATTAGCAGTTGTTTTCCTTTGTGTTTCATTATAGACAGAGGCATTGAGCTCTGGGGGTGGAATTTCTTCAATACCTCAGGTTAGAGTTGTCCAATGGGATAATAAGAAGACTTTTTTTTTTTTTTTCACTGAAATATCAACAGGGAATATATCAGTACTTTGCTTACTTCTTTTTTATTTTCCAAATGCAAAGAGATTATTAGAGTTATTTTATTTCACTGAAATGACTTCAGCTAGCTGATATTTATAAATGTGGGCATTTCAACTACTTTTGCTTTTTTGAAAAAAGTTCCAAAAACCCAAAATGGAGGAACAATGCTTATAGGACTCCAAAAGGATTTTTCCTCCTCCCAACACCATTTCCAACCTCATTCACTGCTGAGCCAATGTAGCTCTGACTGACAGCAATGAGAGGAAGACTCCTGTTCCCTTGGAAATAAAGCCACCATTTTTTAGTGCATTTACAGAAAATTGAATCCAGCATAAATCACTATGGGGACTGAGCTTCAAACTTTTTTTCTCTACTTCTAATGTGGGGTCTAGAGAGTCTCATTGTATATGTGTCAGACTTTTCTACAAGGGCTAGAACAAAAGTGAGTTTATTTTGCTCTTTTCTGTCTTACCTCAGAACCACTGGGACAATTGTAGAGGTTCGTGACCCAAGAGTAAAAGCATCACTTGAAGCTCCAGAATTGAACAGCTGACCACAGTTTCCAAGGAACTGGGTGAGATCAAGCTAACCCACTGTAGTGCTATTGAGCTATTCTGCTGGAGGAATCAAGTAAGACAATAGTTATTCACCTATTATGCATGCAGTTCTATTAAGGTTAATCCAACATCACAGTTCCACTGAGCTCTAACAACCTGAGAAGGGAGGAAGGGAAAATGTTTTTATATGTGGTGAGAAAAAGGGGTATAGTCCTAGCTGGGGAACTGTGTCTCAATTGTTGTTCAAACAGCAGGATCAGGACCCTTCCCCCTCATCCATGACTACACACAATATTCCCTTTAGCCCAAGATAACATTAACAAGCACAGTACATGATGAAGTTTAATGTCATACAGCTTTGCCACTTGTCATGTCTTCCAGATCAAAGCTTATTGACAGACAATGAGTCCTGTGATACATTTTTTTTTAAATGTTTTAATAAACTAATGAGAGTGAGAGGAACACCAGGCATGCTGCTGTGTCAGATGTGACATGTGCTACATGCAAGCATGTACTCATAGAGAGACTTCTCTCTAGTTGCCATGCAAAGCCATGCCAAATGGATCCTGATAGGATTTCACAACAACAAACCTATCACAGGCATATAGCATTAAAAATTGTTTGAGAAATGTTTCAGGAGTTATTAGAACTAACTTTGTATCTCTCCTGACTAGTTTTACTGCCTCAGGTGATATGTAAAGTTGATAATGAGCATTATTATTTACTGCATGATACTGCCTGAAATGTAGTTGTGAATCAGTACCTGACAGAATAACACTGAACAGAAAGCTGGCCCTTGTCCAGGAGGTGTCCAAAGCCACGAGCAGACACTGTACACTAAGCTCTCTTGAAAATTTGGCCTTTAAAAAAGGAACACTTTTCTAAACCTGGCCTTATGACCAAGTATGCACTAGTCAGAGAGAGCAACGGTAACAAATACATTTTATAAATGACTGTGTATTTTCTGAAAAGGTTCTTTGGGTATTCACCAATTTGATGTCTCACAAATTGCCAAGACTAGAAATGTATTAAAATGTTTAGAAGGAGTGATTTACCAGCTTTCTAATGGAACAAAACATTTAGACTTCTCAAATCAAGCCCTGATCTGGCACAGAAGAGAATGTTACCCATCTGACTTTAGTGCATCTATCTTGTAGGAAAGAAATTCACATTTTAGTATAGTGGTTTTAAAGGAAGCCTTATAATATCTGAAGCTGCTTGTCTTAATGTCAGACTAGACAATCTTAACTGGAAAAGTACCTTTTCTGAAAAGTACAATTTTTTTCCCTAAGATAGCTACCTATAGAATTAAATCCTAAACTGTTAGCTCGTCTTTACTCTTTTCACCCATTTATTCTGTCGTAGCTTTTTTGCAAAATGTATGCCAGAGAAGTTTAATTTGCCATAAATCATCCCTCAAATATTTGGTTTTACATTGCAACACATGGCCTTGATTCTTTAATATTGACAGTTGCTGCAGGCTCCTTCCTTAAGTTCCCCCACTGGGAAACTCCATGGTAGTGGGTTCTCGTATGGGTCTCAGCACCGAGGTAAACATGTTGCACAGAAGGGTTGGAGGCAAAGGATACAATCTGCCCCTCACTGCTTTGTTTCTGCATCTTACTACTCACCTAGAAACTTCTACCTGTTTGTGCCGGGTATATAGCATTTACTAGGGACCCAGAATTTATTCCATCATTGCATTTTCATCCACTTACTGAATCATTTCAAAAATACAGAGTAAAAATAATTCAAAAATTAATACCTATACCAAAATGGAGTTTATGGACTAGATAATTCTCTAACTCTGAAGTTAATGAGAAGGAAATAAATAGAACTATTAATATTAAAACTGACGTTATTTAAATCAAAATCAAAATCCTCATTGACTTCTAGGGAGTCAGATTTTAGCTCCTAGAACATTACATATCCACCTAACCAAACCGTGCAGCATCAGCCATGCAACAGCTCTTCGGATCTTGGTGTATGATGGACACTAAGACATGAAGAATTCTGATAAAGTGATACTAAAATGGTTTAATATGTCAGCTTAATATCACTGACCTTGTGAAGGAGACACAAGGACAAAAAAGGGGCAATGTGTGGTGCATGAATGCTAGAAAGTCTCTGGTTTGTGTGGTGGCTCTATTTGCTGATGTCAGAGAGACTTCAGTGTGATATAACATTAATATCGTTTCACATGTCAGGTAATGCAAATACTGAAAATTACAAGTAGTGTGAGCATGTACTGAAGATGAGCTCTGTGACATCCATTATGTAGAAGCAAAATCATCTTACCTCATGAAAGATGGCAGCTTGAAGGCTAAATTTAATGAGTCTGATTTTGATCTTGTACTAGGTTAAACCAAAAGTGACTTCATTTCAGGTAATGGAAATGCACTGCTGCTAAGCAAAAAGAGAGTCAGGCTTATTAATGCATCCAGCTATGCTGCTGTAAAAGTTGACAGCCTACTAAAGGCTGCTATTCATTAGTGTCTGATTTTTGACAGTCATCATAACTGTTATTAGAAAACCTCTAGCAATAGTAAGTTGAGATACAAATTAAAAATAAGCCAGCGGTACCTTTAAATGTGCCATGAGCTTTGTTTTTGGCACTGGTAGCTTTGAGCAGAGGCTTACAGTTCAATTCAGACAGTTAGCAGGGTGCTGACAGCAACATGTTGGTACAAGACTGTACTTCTCTCTTTGGTTTTGTTTTAATTAAAGCCGCATTTATTTTTAAAAGCAGGTCATAAAGCTAACCTACCCTGACAACACAGAATTACATTATAAAATCATTCCTTATAATAATTATAAATCTCTACTAAAGCAAATTTAAATTAAATTAAAATACCAGCATACGTTGCCTTTCTTCCTGATAGGAGGAATTCATCTGATCAAAATTACCACCAGCTACTCAGAGTTTGCAGCAAGGACAGATCCAGAAGTGAATCTCAGCCTTCAGCTTCCTGCTCTTCTGCATCAGTTAATGTGTCAGAGTTTTAGATCCAAAGGATGTTCTCTAAGCATCTAACATGCCACTTGGCTATACCTACACCCCATGCCACAACTGCAACTGGTTTCAGCAACACTTTTTTCACCAGCTAAGGATGGCACTCTCCAGATGAATCCTGCCCTCCCACATTTCCAGAGAGAATGAGAAATGTTGGTGTCAAGGTTTAACTTTAAGTGAGGTAGTTTAAAGCAGAAGGGAAAAAAACCAAAACCTTTATATATATATATGTATATATATATATATTTATATATTTATATATGTATATATATAATTAAAATTATATAATCTTATTATATAGCCAGAAGTGTTGAATGCAGCAGGCTGATTTCAGAAGGTTTATAGTCTGGGGTGATGTTACTTATATGACATGTATGGAAACTATGGGGTGGAATTTCCCTGAAAATTGTCCTTCCCACAAGATTTCTGGCACTTTGGATTCTCTATGCGGCTAGAAATCCTGCGAGGACAATCTGTCTCATTGTATTTGAGTTCTTCTTGGTTGGGTTGGAAAACCAGGGGCCAGATCCTTAATTTATGTAAACAGGAAGAATTCTGTTGAAACAAATAGATTGGAATCAAGGGAAACTTTCAGTCCAAAACTATAATAAAGAAAAAGGTTTCTAAATCCTTCACGACCTCAAAAAATACAGACCAAATTCCTTCACAGAAGTGAGTGGGATGAGAAGATGAGGAGGTGTTTTTTCTTTCCTTTCCTGATGGCATGCCCAGAGCAACAGATATTTTTCTGTTAAGATAATTTACAATCAGGGTAACCCCTTGGTCCACTGCAGTGAGGTACTCAGTATTTTGCCTCTTCATTTCTCAGTGTCCCTCAGAAATGGGAACCAGCATTAGCTGTTAACTTCAGACTGCACCTCAAGTTTTTTTTCCTGGTTGAAACACATTAATTTGGAGTTTGCAACTCAGGAAGTATTACCTGTTAGTGGCAGCTCAGCAGTGTAATTTACTTTCCCCAGATCTCTGGACTGGGGCTGCATCAAGGTGGAGGTGTTTTAGTTTCCCAGCAAACTAAACATAGAGCAAACTGTGCTCCTGGAATAACCTAGCAGGGAAGTTATGGGAGCAGTCATTAATTGCTGCATTGCTTGTCAGCCTGAACTGGTTACCAGTTTGTTTCCAGTTGCAGTGGAATCCAAAATCCCAGTTGGGATCTCTCTAAATTAAGCCCAGCATGGTTTGGATGCTGCAGCTCCTTTCATCTCTACAGATGTTGAGATCAACTGCAATCTTGCATCTAAGTGGTCTGAACTTTCTGTGTGTGCAAGTGGGGTTGACATATACCTTTGTGGATGAAGGCATTTCCTAATCAGGACCTTCAGCTTAAGCAACACCTTGCTTTCCCTGATGGTTTGGCAAAGTTAATCTATATTGCCCTTCAAAGCATCCAGCAAGACTAGCTATTCACACAGATTCCTCCTGAGAAACCTGCCTAGGGAAGTGGAAGCCTGGAGCAAGGCTGGGGAGGGATGAGAAGGAGCACAGTTATTTATATCTGATATGGTCTGATGTTTTTACCTGATTTGCAAATGCTCCCAGATATCATGATAGAGACAGAGAGAGAAACTGAAAAATACGCAGATACATCAAAAATCACTTCCAGGGTATGGTGCAACTATTGCTACTTAGATTACAATTTTCCAAATGTCTAATTTCTTCACAAAGGGTGTGGTGGGAAACCAGAGAGATACTAAATAAAATCAATCCCCAAAGAGTAAAACTTTAAATAATAAAGAATTGTAGCTGATATCTAGGAACTCTGTGGGTTATGAGTGAACACAGCAGTTTCTGCTTCTAATTTCACTAAGTGACTTCCACATTGGAATGGTGTTTATCTGGGACAGCCCATGAGTGTCTAAACTGGCAGAATAGGCAGCAGAAGACTTCCAGAGTTCTCCTGACATTGAGCAAGTCACTTCAGTTCCCTCTTTTGGTGCTCTTTGGCTGTCATACCACCCTTAAGGCTGAAATAATCTTGCTTTCAAGATCTCAATCTAAACCTTTTGGGGCAAGAACAGTGTCTATTTGCTTGTCCATTCAGGTGCTAGTACAGCAGGTCCTGGTCTTGGTTATAGCCTGCAAGTGCTATTACAGAATACCCAGTAATAATGGGAAAAGGGGATGAAGTCATCCTGAGCTCCTGTCCCATTTGCTCACCATCCATGGAAGTTTCTGTATTTGCATCTCTGAGGGTACACCAGATTTGCCAGGTCCCCCTGGACCCACATTTGGAAAGATCTACCTTCTCCCCACATCTGTTGACTTTGACAAAACAGGTTCCAGCCAAATCTATTGGAGGAATGTTTCTCCTCTGTGTCCTTCAAGTGCCCAGGAAGCTGGGCATGACATTTGAAGCCAGAGATCAGAGTTTGGAATAGCAGATTTTAGTAGCCTAGGTTACTCTCAAATCCAAAGCCTGCCAAAATAACCCCAAAACCACATATAATCCAGCTCCCATTTGTGTGTCCAGAGTATCTATGTTTAACTTGGCTACTTAGCGGTTTTATGGTATTCACGAATACACAAAAGCAGTGCTTGCCCCAAAACTTAGACAATGGTTTATTTCCTGTGCAGTGATGATATGTATGTTGCTGTAGAAGCTGAGAAGGGGGGGTATGGTGACTGTAAAGTACAGCAAAGAGTGGTCTATGAACCAGCACTAAAGAAAATCTCTTTATGAAAAAGAAGTGCTCCTTGGAGAGCCATTTCCAGTGTAGTACGATCGGACAGGATTTAGCTATGGGTTTGCTTTAAGAAGAGCTTGTGGTAAATTCCTAGGCATTGCATTAAAGAGGTATTTGAGTGTGAAGATGACTATTGATTATTCAAACTGGCTGGGCCTTGAGGATCATATTTTCATGAAAGCGTTCATGTCAACGCATATGTGCATTGGCCACGCACCTGCCATAAAAGTAGTTTCCACATCTTAATGCTTACACGTACACTTTCCACTGTTGCACATGCAGTTGTGATGTTTATCTGATCATGCCAATTTAGAAACTTCAACATATAAATATCCTGAAGATCCATTAACCAAAGGACTCAACTCCATGAACTGGTTTCAAATCAACACTTGCCCTACATTCTCATTTTTTTTAATGTCTCAGCTCATTTGAAAACCAAACAGATCTGAATCTCACTTAGTATCTGAAGCAAAGGTAACCTGATAACTTCTAAGCAGGGATTCATATACAGCATGAGTGTGCAAAAATGGTCCTTTCAAAGTCTTGTCCTCACATCAGAAGTGTTTAGAAGATAATGAGATGATCCGCTCCACTAGTTCACCTGCTAATTCCACAATGCAAACTTTCAGTAACTGGTAGAAGATTGGATGTGAGAAATTTTTCAGGATAAAAAGTGCAGTTATGTTGTGTGTGGCATACCCAGTAAGGCAACTGGTTGGAAAGTACAGATTCTTACCAGACCCAAATGTTTGAGGAAATAACTATTTTTGCACTATTCATGTAACTAAAAGCAAATATTCAAAGCTGTAGGTTCATGCTATAGACCACACTGAATACTCTGTACCATGTATAACTCTTCTGATTTTTATTTTTCAGGTCCCTGAAAATATGATTATGTTTATGAGTGCTACCAATGAAATAATGGTCCTAGTGACATTAGTAGCAATAGACACATTCAGGAAGATTTGTGGAATCCTTCAGTCCAAAGAGATTGCTTTCTTCTCTTTCCTGATCTATGTTACTTTATACATGTATACAGAAATATCTGTGTACATATATATACATACATATATTAACACCAACCCAGCCACCAGCTCCATTTTCCAGTTACTTCCCACAATTATTTTATTTAGGAAGCTCTGATGAAATACTTCTTTTGAAAAATCCAGCTCCATTGCTCTTAGCATTTTAGCTGCAAAGCAATTACTCAGCCTGTCAGGGTAATCATCATAATATTGCTATCCACGGTGTTTCTATAAGCCAATAGTAACTGGTTGGGTCAGTTCAGCTCAATTCAATGACCTTCCAAGAAAGAGTTGCATTTGTATTCCATTCCCAAGCTGCAGACCAGCATGCACGTGAAAATGGGCTATTGTTAAGGCATTGACCTCTTTCCCATGATTTCTGAGTCATACATAATCATTGACACAGCAAATTTGAGCTCCGTGTCCCATGTATCTGCAGGTGTACTCTCTTTATTCTTGCAGAAGCTTGAAGCATATGTGATACATTATGATTTCAAGAATCTGTCTGGACAACAGAAGCAGAAACATGGGTGCAGTTCAATTGCCCTATAACGAATGGAGAGAGCTCTTAAGTTTTTACTGATTAAGTAAGCAAACTTGAACTGGAAGCCATCAGCTCAGAACAAATGGATGCCACGATGCGTTCCTTGAAGGACTACCTTGAAGGGTAGTTTACATGTGGTCCAGGGATGCACTCTCACCAGGTATAAATTGCCCTGACTTCCCAGGACTGAGTGATTTATATCCATAGAGGCCTGGCCAGAGATTGTAACGATGCTAGGTTTGTAGTTTTAGCACCATTTTTTTTGTCAGCAATGAAAGTTCAAACAGCCTCCACTTCTCTGGTTCCTTGACTGGTGCTGGTACAACCCTTTGTGCTGCTGAAAGCCATCCTCCAGGAGCTGCAACCACCAGGCATGAGGAAAGCTGGCTCCTGCCCAGCCAGCGATGTGGTCCTGATAGCATTCACAGCATCTAGGATAGGAATGGCAGTACAAATCACTCCTCTTCCGTTCCTTTTCTTTCTTTCTTTTCCTCCCTTCCCCCTTTTACACTCTTCTAAACCACAGAGAGAAAGCAAGCTCCAAACAGGTCACTAGCATCTCCCTCAACATCCAGCCCCATCTGTATTCATTCAGAATATATTGCACAAGCCAGTTAAATATTCTGTAATCAACCTATATCCACATGACACCAATAAGTGAACTGAGGCCCAGAACAGTGACGCTGCAAGATCATACAGTGAGCTGGTGGTGGAAACAAGAACAAAACTCAGGAGTCAGCTGCTAACCATATAAGCTATCCCTGCTGCTGGCCTGGAAAGTAAAAATAATGGTTTGGAGTCCTCCAGTTTTCATTATTAGCTTTTTGGATGAGTTTTGCCTAAGGGGAATGAGTTATTCTCCACTGTTGCATCAGTGTGTTTCACTTCAGCTGAATTATGTGTCACTTTATGGTAGGGTTGTCTTCATTTTTTTCTCGTCAGCGCTTCGGGAGATCTTTGTGAACATCTTGTTTGACAAATTCTGCACCACCCACATAACCACTTTAAGGCAAACTTAGCAGAGTCAGAGACTGAGCTGGGCCCACTTATCTTTGGTGGATCTTGTCTTCTTGTTGCTAATTGCAATCTGCAAGGCCCAGTGGCCGGAGCAGAGCGTGGGGTTTGGATCTAAGTACTTGGTGATTTGCTTTGTTGTTTTGTCCTTGTGGCTTTGGGCAAGTCACTGAACTTGATTGATAGTGTGTCCATTTATGTGCTTGTTAGTTTCTAATGAAAAGTTCAGCCAATGAAAAAACTATTTCTGAAGGGAGGAGAGGTTACATTAAAAAAAAAAAAAGCCTTCTCCCACATGCAAACATTTCTTTTCTTCTTTCCTTCTTTTTTAGTTTCTTGAAACTAAACATGGAAAATAAATCGTCCTTAAACCAAGAACTTCAGTTTCTCAAAGAAAATCAAGAAAAGAAATTTCTATTTCAGCAACCACTTTAAAAAAAAACAAAACAAAACAAAAAACCAAACCTTTAATGAAAGTTTTCAAGCAACAGTGAAAGGGCAGGGAAATGCCTGGTTTGTAACCTGCCCTGTCTTGATCCAGCTGCTTCAGTCTTGAATGTCAACAAATACTGGTGACTTTGAAAAATCCGTAGTTTGTGTTTTGGATGATATCTGGTTAAGCAATACTTCTTATGTATAGAATAATCTTGATTACATTATCTAGCAGAATAAAAACAGATGGCAATGAAGCAACTATTTGTCTGCCTGGTGAATTTTAATACACGAGGAAGTGAGGGCACAAAAAGATTGGTTTAAACTTGGCATAATACAGTCACTGGGAGCTGTGAAAGCTTTCCCCAGCAAGCCCTGCTTATACACCTAATCTTGGCCTGAAGGCACTGCTACTGCTATAACCTCCCGCTCAAGCTAAAAGATTTTCTTTCCACTTCCTCTTCCCAGCCTGTTCCTGGTTTGACTTCCTCTGCACTAGCACCATTGCACACCATCTAGTGACCCAGCACAGCAGCACAGATCGGGAAGCACAGGTACATCCATCCGTGCAACAAGACCGGACGGACGAGAATGATCTGTGGTAAAGGCAGAAAATTACAGAACAGCTCACTGGAGTCAATAATTGAAGAACTGCCAAATGTTGAGAAGACTACTGGTGCTCACTGCAGTGGGGAGAATATTAATATACTTCTGATGAAAACCTGACCCATCCCTATTTTGGATGTTTAGTATTTTCTGTGATTATGGCACAGCTGTTTCTGAGCTGGTAGCAGGCTCGAGTGATACTCCTCCATCACATGTTCAATGATCAAGACCTGCTGCTTGTGTTTGTACCGTTTGTGGTTACACAGCACAACCATTCACCCCCACAAAGTGATTGCTAGGACCTGCACTGCAGAACAAGTGCAGTCAATGTGAGAAGCTGCTCTTGGAGGCAGAGGACAGTCTGTCAGGACAGGACAAAACTGAGCTCTGAACCTTTTGTAATTCAGTATGGTTAACAGCCTGAGTGGATGCTGAATTTCTCTATCCTTTCAAATTGCTGCAGGCTTGTTCAAAGGAGCTTTCTCTTGTCGGTAGGGCCACACGACAAGAACCAGCATGTTCACATCTGACAATGACGTTAACCGCCTTTGGAGTGGCAGAAACAACCGCACCAGCCAAGTGGTGTTGTCTGCCAGCCTCCGAGATAGGCGAATGGGAGTATTCCTGCAGACACCTGCCAACCGTGATCCATCCCCTTCTGCCTCCGCTCCAGGTGAAACTCTGATTCAGCATCTTAAACAAAACCACAAAACCTGCTTGTCAGTCTGGGAGCTCTCTCGTCTCTCTCTTCCCTCCACCACAAGACTCTACATGCAGCCGTGCTGCTGCCCAGGAGCTGGAGCGCAGGAGCAGGGTATGTTCAGTAACAGCCTGACACCGACTGCTGTTTGAGAAACTGCTGGGCTTTGGCTTGCTCAAGGAGAGCAGTTGATGCTCCCCAGGCTTGGAAAAGCTGTCCAGACTTGCACTCCCAAGGAGCGCTTTTCAGCATGTCCTGGGCTTTGTCACCCAGACAGAACCGTATCGGGGGAGTATGCTGCTTTTCAGAAGCAGAAGTCTGGTGGTTTGTTCCTACTCAGGCTTTTTTGCATGTAGTTTAATTGTATTTCATTTTTGCTAAGTGGCTTGAAGTGACAGCGTAGTAGAAACGCAATAAAAGGATAATCCCGAATGTAGTTATTGTTCCAAGCAGAGATGCTAGAGCCTTCCCAACTCCAGTCTGGCTTTAGCCCCCTGAGCAGCCTCTCCCCAAGTGGGGAAGAAGGCTGAGTGATAATTTTTTAGCTGACTGGAGTTGGCCAGAATTCGTCCTCAACCTGATACAGCCTTTGCTGACATTCTTATACTCGCCCAAGTCATTCTAGTCCTTATTGCATGAGGTTCACGTATCACAGTCAGGTTTATATACTCTCAGGAGCCTGTTGGATTTCTTTTCACATTTTCACTCATTTCCTACAGCACAGAGTCCAAGTTGAGAACTAGCATAGCCTTCATCCTTATAATTCAGCTGGCCTCTTTAGCCTCTTCTTCCCTGACACATCCTTTTACTTCTTATTGTAGCCCAATTTTTTTTTTGTCCTGTTCTCTGTACTTAGTCAAATAGAACCATCCAAACTATTAAAAGCAGCCTTTTCACAATAGAAGTATTCAACTTTTTATCTCTTCCCCTAACAGATGTACAGACTTTTGAAAAAGCGAGAAGGGCAAATATATTAGCTTTGGATCTCAAAAGAAAGGCAGAAGGAATTGTTATCCTATCCAATAAAATGAAAAATCCTGGGAAACACTGTATTTAGAAAGTGGAGAAGATTAAATACCTCTCTTTCCCCTCTGCTATCTATTCAAAACAGCCCCAGAATAAGTATTAACCCACAACCTGGAATTTAAGTCCTTTCCTTGTCTGGGTGGCTGCAGTAGTTGAAAACAAACTTCCCATCATCCCTGAATTTGAAATTGGATCGGAGCTACACCATTGTAGCCTCTCTCTCCCCCATCATTAGGCTACATCTAAAGATATTAATTTTGCACTTGAAGAATTGTAAAACTGACTTGCCCAGTAGTGAATCCATTTGGTTAAGGCCCCAAGAATATTCCTGTAAATTAGAAGAAATGGCATAGATGCATCATTTATTCTTGAAAGATAAATTAATAGTGCAGAGTAACAAGAAGATACTAATTGTATTTAGAAAGCTTTTCATTAGATTTATCAGAAGGAATTAAGCTCCTCTGTGATTGCCCTAGCTATTATGATGCTTGTAGAGGTCTACAAGAACTAGACTGCGATTTTCAGAGGCCTGAAGTGATGTAGAAGCAAAACTCCAGGTTTTGAACAGTCAGTGAAAGTGAGATTAAGAGAGGAGAAAAGCAGTGTTACCCTAAGACAGTGGAGCATGTAGCTGAATAAAAACTCCTATCTAACAAGAAAAGTTGCATTAAAGTCCAGCTTCCTCTACAGATCAGGCATATGTCACTATCAGGACTTGAAAACTTGGTTCCCTTCATTGTTTGGGCCAGAGTCAGCTTTTGGACAATTGCTTCTAGAGTTTCTCTACAGGCACAGCCCCAAAGTCATCCCAGACTTGGGTGGGTCCCTTTCTGACCTTAATCCAATCATCTTAATGAGTCTTCATGTGGTAGCACTTGCTAACCAGTGCTTGAATCTACAAAGAGGGAGAGATATCAGGCCTATTTGTATCCAGTCTTGAGTCATAAGTGCTCTGAGTCTTGAGCAGCCTTGTAAGTCGATGCTACTTCCATCCTTCATTCTCTATAGTTTTATAACTGTTATCATATTCAGTACTTAGTTGAACATAGAAATAAGAATTCTTTTTATATCTTGTGTCTATCTCAACATGTAAAGTTTGGTGGATGATTATAGGAGTCTCCTTAGAGAGAAGCAGAACTTCATCACTACTATATCATCTCAGGTGGATTGGCAGAGGTCTTGGTAGGCTTTCCTAGAGAAATTAAATCTGTGTTAAGTGCTAATGAGGTGCATAAAGTACTTAATGCCCCTCAAAGGTCTTGTTTCAGGCTCTTGACAAACTCAGGCACTTGATTCATACTTTGATCAGCAACTTGCAGGGAAGGGAGAATACTTTTTCTTCCGAAAAAATGAAATGTTTTATTCCAGTTAACATGCATCCTTCCCAGAACAGTAACCCTGGGAATGGCCTGTAGTGCTTCTACTTTAATCTCCCCCTGAAAACAGCATCTTGTCTCCACAAGGGATTTTCTCTGTGTTGATTTCATCTAGGATCTGTAGTTTGTCTAGCAGTTTTCTAGTTCAGGAATTGTGTGGGGATTTTGTGATAATGAATCCCATGAAACTTCCACACCATAAACAGAATGTAAAAGAACTTGCAAAATTTCTGGTGCTTTAGAACTCAAAACTGAACCTAGAATCCTTGGTTTGGACAGGGACATGGGTGTTAAATCTTAGCCTAAAAATAATGCACTCAAGAGCTCAGATGGAATATCCCTTCCTAAGACCATCTGTCATGTCTGAGCTACAGTTTGGTACATTGCTGATCTGTCTCAGTGTGCTGTTAAGTTGTTTTTGTCTCCCCGCTGGTGAGGCACATTCTTCTTGTTCACTTAATTTGTTTCTCTCGGAGAGTGTTTTTATTCAGCAGTTGTCACCAAGTCAATGTGACATGAAACAGCAGGGAGGAGAGGGCCATGTTCTGCCTGACATATTCAGTGTCTCCATTGCTGTGACTGTACAGGGTAACTATGGCCCATTCTTGGGTCTGTCCTTTTGTTGCTTCTCTGACTCTCACTGCAGACCCTGCTGTCTGTCTATTTGGAGACATAAAATCTTGACAATGCCTGTTGACAGTGGCTGGAATTTTGTTCCCTTTTTGCATTGCTGGTGTCTACTGGAGCCCTTCCAACCTTGGTAGTGAGCAGTTTCATCCAGTGAGTTGTACTTTCCAAAAGCCCTTCTGATCCTTTCAGAGCCTTCACTGCAGAATACGGCTTGTATGGAGTTACTTGGAATGGGTTATATACAAACACACATTTCAGTGCCTTTGGATTCACCACTCGATTCTTTCTTTCATATCACCCTGTCCTTCTCCCCTCCCTTCTCTGCTCCCTCTGTGTCTTGTTATACCTTGTTTCTACATGCCTAAGTCATGCTTTAAATAACAGCTGTCTGATTCTTTGCTTCTTCTCATACCCAGCTAATTATTTTCAATTTATTGATTTTTCCATGTGGAGATTAATGGGTTATTCAGCTCTCAAAGCCTGTATCCACACAGCTGTGAGCTAATGCATGGGTATGGGAAGGGGTGGGGGTGTATGTTTTTGTGTGGTTGATCACCTTTCTGATGAACTTGTGTAACAAACCAAAGGGAGTTTTCTCCTCCTCCTTTTGCATTATAAAAAGCCACCAAGCTTCAAACTTTTGCCAATGAGTAATCACATTTCACAGGGAGTAAAAAGTAATAAATAATAACCTGATAAGTTTGCAATGAGAAAATTGTTAACATTTGTCTTTCCTATATCTTTAATTGCACTGGTTAATGTATTCTGGGTGTGAAAGAGCCAGGCACAATGGCAAAGCACCCCAGCACAGATGTGGGGTTAGAAGCTCCCCCAGGACCCCCACTTTGGTGTCACCCCTCTACCACAGCTCTTTCTGCTTCCTTGTGCTGCTGCATCAGCCTATGGGGTGCAAACAAACATTTCTTTGGTTCTTTCTAACCAAAATCATTTCAGCACAGCAGCTGCATCACACAACCAGGATAGGCACAAGAAGCATTGGAGGCACTGTTGTTGAAAAAGTATCATGGAAACGAAACCTCTGGGTATGAAACATTGACTCTGAACTTACTGGTTTATCTGACCAGTGAGATCTCATGGAATTATGTTACTATAAGGCTCTGCATTTGGGCCTTATATATAATGAATTGGTAATTTGGGGAAAAGGAACTCTTAATGTTTTGCAACCTCCTCTACTAGTCGTTTTCCCACTGCTTTATTTTGTCAAGTGTGAGCATGACCAGGCTCTATCTGTAAGACAGTAGTTGCCAAGGGACGTGGGGACAAGTGGGAATAAGTGTCTAAAAAGTTAAATCAGCAGTTAAGAAAAAAAAAAACCAAACCCAAAACCAAACCAAAACAAAAAACAAAAGTCAACAAAAAAGACATTGGCAAAGTGATTACTGTTTAGCAAGTCTGGGATGAATATTTCCTGGAGCCTATCAAAATGGCAGCCCAGATTCTCGGCTTCATTAGGATCCTTTGGCATGATTGGCTTGCTGGATCCTCAGCTGTAGATTTGCAGTCAATAGATAAACACTGCAAATTTCACTAATTTTGGGGCATGTTCAGAAGTCTTCAAAAATCAGCCCACTTGCTGATGTATTGATTGATGTCTTCAGCTAAAAAATAATAAATAAATAATCTGTTTGCTGCAGTGAACCCCTCTTTGAACCTCTGACCTTGACTTTAATCCTTATTCTAATAACACTAAAGAAGAAAATACTTTTTCTGCACATGGCCTTCCTCTTGCTGAGGCTAGATGGATTCTGGGCAAGGAGTTCCTCCTATATCTGTTACAGCTTTGCTTGTGAACGCTGCTCCAAGAAGTTGTCACAGGTTGGTTGAGTTAAAATTACAGTGTCTCAGTTAGAACTGTTGGTAAGATTTGAATGCAAGGGAATTAGAAATGGTGATAAGGATGCAGTTTTACAACCAAGATTTAGGAACAAGTGGCTTAGACACAGGAGATTTAGGGCAGAACACAGAGTTCTTCTGACTAGAGAAACATGGCTGAAGAGCAAGGCAGAATTAGACATAAGCTAGAGATTTTTTTTAAAAAAAAACAGTTCAAAAAGAGAATGGTGGGATAGCTGAAATGTGTCCAATGTGTCCAGATATTACTCATTTTTTCACCAGTGTTAATTCCCAGCACAAATTAACCTCGGTCACTTTCCTCTTCCCTCTTAGACACATGCTATTTGTCAAGCCATTTTGCCTTAACACTTCCTAACCAGCTGAAATAAATTTAGCCTGCTCAAGGAAAAAAAGTGCAACATGGCCACCTTTGGATGAAGGAGCAGGCATGTCTCTTGCTGACTTATAGGTCATCGCAGCACATGTGTGTCCCTCTCCTGGAATGGCTTTTGTTGAAAATGGCTCAAGGTACAAAAAATTGAAGCTTCCTGTTAGGCTAGGAACGGATCAGTGTGGGTAAGGTAGCGTGGGCAGGAAGGCATGCGAGCATCTGGTTTGAATAGCTCTGTGCGTGCAATATCAGCCAACTTTCTGTAGGTCTCATGGTTGTGTTGGGGTTTTGTTGTTTTTTTAATCTCAGTGCTCTGGAGCAGTGGTGGACCTCACCTCCCTGTGCCTCCCAGGAAGACTGTGAGGAAGCTAATTGAAAGGGGGTCAGCCTCCTTCATTTACAGGAGATACTGAGGTTAGAAATGACTCCATAAAGCCCAGACATGCTCTGAAAGGTCAAGTGTCTCCTGTGACACTCAGGAGGACCTGAGGCCTTGATGCGCTCCTGATGGGAAAGCAAGATGTGAGAAGACGGGTGACCGAACAGCCTGCAGGATACACATTCCTAAATGTCACTTAGCCATACAACCTGCGAGGGTGGAAAAGTGGGTAGATGGAGAAATAATATTTTCACTGAAAATTCTCTACCTCTAAAATATTTCCTGTCAGGTTCCTTCCAAGGAGGGCTGAAGTGAGGAAAGGGGGGGGGGCTGAGGTGGGATGTGTGGCAGTGGATAAGAGTTTGTGATTCCTCAGGCCTCTCCATTTTGAGAGCATTTAACTCAATCCCCTTTTTTCTCCCCCTCCCTGAGAGAAGGATCATGCTAAGCATTACTGGAGCCGGAGGCAGTTTGGGAAGTGAAATAAACACCTGACTGTTAAATGCTAAAGGTTTACTCAACCAAAAATAAAAATAGTTCCGGTTTCCTCCACGATGCTCTAGAGTTACGTTCATCAGCACACATGAGCTGGAGGTTTGCACAGGGGGAGTCTTGAAAGGTTGAAACTCTTCAGAGGGGAAAAGTTTGAAGCAATAAGACAGGCCTCCCTCTGTCTTGAGAGCTCTTCTGCCACTGAGAAAATGCTGCAGCTGTTTTCCTGGTGCAACCTAAAAATAAACTCCCTCCTCCTTTCCTAGCTGCTTGTATCAGTTTCACGGGTGCCATTGCAAACCCAAGATGTCAAGCGTAACAGGTCAGAGTCTCAGGGGCTGGCACAGTCCCCTTTACATGGTCTGAGGGACAGAAGGGAGCTGTGCCTCCGCACCTGGGAAGAAATCTCAAGGAGTTTTGGGCTAAAGTCACAGTAACTTCTGGGTCTTCAGGAACTGCAAGTGGCAAATGATACAGAGCAAACTCTACAACTGGGCAGTACGCACATGGTCCCAGTACAGCAGGGAAGAAATTATGGTGCAAATGTTGCCATTAGGAATCCTCACTGGAACCTTTTTTTGCTGTAGCTCTGCCCATTGAGTTGAAGACATCATGTTGCTGTAGATGATCTGTGCCTCAGAGAGCCAAATCGGAGCATCATTTTGCCATATGTGCAAATTTATTCTGCTTATCTGTCATCTCCAAAATGCAAGATGGAAAATGCTATGTTATTACAAAAGGTATTTATTGGGGTTGATCATATATGACACATACATTTGCAATATGTTTCCTTCTGTTGGGTCATCCATAGATGGACCAGGAAATATCATTTAACACATCTGAAATAGAGCAGATTCCTTCCCTGTATGATAACTGCTTGCTGATTCCCAAAGCTTGCCAATTTGTAAAGTAGTCCAGAAGGGCTATATGTGAACTAAACCATACTTCAATAGCTATTACATCGTCCTATGTAGATACTCTTCTTCAGGTAGCGAAATAGATTAAGTGAACTGGAGAAAAGAGCACCCATTCTGCACAATTTTAGATAGGAGAGGGAAGTAGGGTGACTAATAGGAGTGCAAACTGGCATCTCTATTCAACTCAGCTAACATCAGCTCCTTAGTGAAAAAAAAACCACTCTTTTCCCCTTTTTTACTGAGATGAAGCAAATCCATGGGACCCAAAATTATTTAGGACTCCCAGGTGGATAAACTGAATGGGAATTACAAGACTCCCAAACTTGCATTTGCTCCTGGGAAATGGGAAGCCCATGCAATCTGAGCTGAGGTAATAGGAACACTGGATTAGCATGGAACTGCTCTTGCTAAAATGAAATTTGCTGTAGTTAACCAGAAAGTTTCAGGATAAGAAATTATAGAACAATTTGGGCAAAGAGAAATGAAAGCCACCTGTTTACAGTTACCCTTTAACCTATTCCCTCTACCTTCCCTTTTGCTTTCTCTCTTTCAAATTCTCCCAGTATCTCTGCTTTCCATAGAAGCAAATCTTCCCCAGGGAAAGTCAATTCTGAAGGCAATTTTCCAAAAACCATTTGGCAGAATTGGCCAGTACTTCAACTGCAAACATGAAAAGGCATTTATTCCACTAACTCAAACGTAGTTTGGAAGAGACATTACTGAACTTGTTTTAGGAATATACTTAGACTGCATCAGTTTTATTGCTTCTTGTATAAATGTCAAACTCAATTTACCTCAAAGCAGAAAAAACCTCAAAATACATGGTAATGTATATATTACCTACAAAAACTGGAGGGCGAAAAAATGTTATCTCCATGGTAAATCAAGACCATACAATGTTAATTGTGCCCATCACACACACTCAGTATTTCATCACTGTTAAGAAGGAGAATGCATGATCTTAGTATCAAAGACTGTGTGTAGGGTTGTTGTTAAGATGGCCAGGTAATATAGGATCCTGAAAATCTAATAATTCTGAAATTTTAGTTGCCTAGATTTTTTCCTTCTCTTTCCTTAAAAGAGTTGTTTTCCTGTTGTGTAAAGAACTTGTGGTAACCCCATTCTTTGTGCACCATCAGCAGCATTTAACCTTGGACTGTTAGCACACCAGCTAACACACATCACATTTGAGGTCCAGGACATCCAGCAGTAAAGGATTTTTTTTCTTGGAAAGGTGGGGAGAAAAGAGTAAGTCTTCTAAATTCCTATTTCAATCAGTACTCATTGCCAAATTTTCTAGCAAGAAGCAAATTGGCTATTTCAAAACACTTTATCTCAGCAAAACTAGAGTTGGAAATTCTTGGGGACTAAGGAAGAAAACGTATCTTTAATCCAAAGGTTATTCCCCTGCTGAATTTCAAAGATTTGCTGCAGACAATGTGGGAGACAGAGCTTCCAGAGGAAAAAAAAATGGAGATTCTTTTATAACACATAAAAAGTATTAAGCAACCTAAACAATCCCCTTTGCCATTTTACTGTACAACATAATTTTCAGAAATTTTAGGTATTAGGACAGACTACATATTGTAAAATATTAGTGTGAACACATTAGATTTGCAATGGTTTCATTTGTATTTTAAGGTCTGATCCTGTAAAACCATAACTTCCTTTGTATGAGTAGCTGCAATGGCATCAGCAGCGCTTCTTATCTACATAAAGTTAATGTCTTGCACAATTATTTGCAGGATCAGGACATAAGACTGAAAATGCAATTACTTTGAGTTACAAAAAAGAAAATGCTCTTTGGAATAGTAGGTGAAATTTTCTGCTGCAGTAAATTATATAGGATCCATTGAATTCAATGGAGCTATCCCGATTCACACCCGCTGATATGGCCCATTAATTTTAGTGTATGAAAATGAATCTCTGCTCTAAAAATACCAATTAGTAATAAGCTTTGAGAAAGAAGAAAAAATCAATTTAAATTCATTTTGTGTAATGCACATTTTCTGTTGTTATTTTAGTTAAATTATTATTATATGTAATAATGGCAGGGCAATAGGTGCCGTCACTTTAGGAATTTGCAGCTGTGATGGGCAGTATAAAACTTAGTGATAGGGAAATTTCCGAAAATCCCATCAATTTCATACAATTGTCATTATTAGGATTTGAATTGGGGTAGTGTCCCCCTTTCCCCACTGAGATCTTATCCCTGAAGTGATGAGCACATAAAGAGAAATTATGCCAGCTCTAAACAACCTATAGTCTAACTGGAAAAAATGAGCAGATGGGAAGAAGGGAAACTGAGGAGCACAGAGCTTCTGTAAGTCACTGAGTTTGGAGTCAATCTCATGCCTCTTGACTCACGGCCAGGTGTGCTATTCAACATGTCAGGCTGATCCTCGGGAAGGTGTTTTTTTATTTTTTAATTGCATGTGCAAAAGTGAATATGTACTTTGGCACTGAGCCAGTTTCAGCATTCAAACTACCAGGAGACAAGCATGCAAGAAAAATCCTGTGTGAACACCCAGCTCTGCAGGCATTGAAATACCCGTTTGTGCATGGGATTATTTGCATGCTCATTTTGCTTCTATTCAGCACTCATCCCACATGCATTTGTGTGAAGATGATCACACTCCTGTGCTGGAAAAGTTAAGTGTTGTCTCTGTGCATTACCATTCAACATTGGTTTTTCATGAACAATAAAAGCCTTTTTGGATAAGTGGCACTCAAAGAGGATTCAAAGCTGTTTTCCTCATATTCCAAGCAATCCTGAGATAGCAATGAATCGTAGTCATAGCTGGGTTACTCACTGTTATTCATAATGTAAGAGCTAAAATGAAAAAAAAAAAAAGTTTGGTTCATGCAGTGTGTAACTGAAGTCTGGAACTGATGTCCACAGGACATTGCAGAGGCCAAAAGTACCAGTTGGTCCAGAAAACAATTTAAATCCCAGAGGATAAACACAGCAAGGACTGTTAAACATTATCATCACTAGCTGTAGATGACTAGAAGTGGGGAGAATATGCTGAGGAGATCAGTGCTCACTGATTGCCTCATCCTTGCAGCCCTTCCTCTGCCATGCGTGAGTGTGTATTGGGTATGTTGGACCTTTGCTTCACCCTAGTATGGCTGAAGTCCCTAGTCCCTGTGGCTAAGACACCCAAGCCCCAGTGCCTTAGCACAGTGATTTAAGAAATTTAAATCTGTAGATAATCTAATGTTGAGGCGTATTTTTTTTAAGAAGTAATAAAAAAACCCCAAGTCATAAGAGTATATTAGCTCAGATATCTTATGGAACTTTTTGGGGAGCTGCTTAGGAAACCTACTCCTCTGTACCTCAAGGTGTATTGACTTTGAAGAGTTAAGCCCATTTAACACTTCTTGGGATGACATTAAAGTCATATTACAACAACCAACAGTTCAGGGTCCAACGCATAGCAAGCTGCTTCATGCAACGTGGGGTTACTCAGACCCTGCAGATGGGACCTAAGGTATGGCAGATTGTTATTTTCATCTAACCTACAGCAGAGGAGAAATCAACAGCAGCAGTTCACAGAGGCAAGTCATCCTCAGGACATGAACTCCCTTCCCCCCTGATCCTCCTCTCTCACCAGCCCCTGTTAGTAGTTTCACCTTGTTCTGCAGTTATAAAGTTGTTTCTCAATGGCAGAGAAAGGAGAAAAAAAACCACACACACAAAAACCAACAAAAAACACGCATACAAAAAAACCCAACAACCCAACATTTCTTCCTCTAAGAAACCTATTGACAGGCAGATCCTGTGGATTCCTCCTAGTACAGCTATCTTTGAACTGAGGACTTCTTAGTGAAGTTGTGGAGTTTCCTGGGGTTTTACTGTTTTTTTTCCTAAATTGATTATGGAATTTTTAAACAAGGTTGGTGCCTCTGATCTTTTTCTCAGCAGCAGATCTTTTTCTCAGCAGCTGCAAAATCTGTTTCTCCCCCCACAACTTGTTCCACAGAAACTAAGTATTGGAGAAATTAAAAGGGAAAGGACAGCAGCACCATTTGCAAAACCATCCTCAAATGAAACAATCAAATATCCAAAAGGGCTTTGATCAAGTTTTGGGCTTATAATATTTATGAATTAAGGATAACTGCAAAAGTTTATTCTAGAGTTTGATTTGAATATTGAACCCTCCTAAAGATCATTAATCCCCGCTGTTTGGTTCAGGTCCCTGCTGTGAAATACAGATCTGTTGTTATTTCTTGTGTGCAGACTTTATTTTTCCAAGCTTTCAATGATGAAGTATCATTTGTAGCTTTCCACTTATTTCAGTGTATTTTCCATGTGTTGTTCTGTATCTTTTTGTTGTAAGGATGCTATCCTCGCTTGTCACAAGACTGATTTCAGTGGACTATGACTTTATAACATGCCTGGACCTGGCCTGGCATGTTTAATGTCAGCCTGTGTCTGTAGTTACATGCAGAGATGTTACGTTGCTGTGAGTATAAACCCTTTCCCAGGCTGGGAGACACAGATGAGCATGGCTGTAAGAATGAGAGAAACCTGTAGAGATGAAACAACACTGAGCTGAACCCTTGCTGAGAGGCAGAATGTGATTTTTTTTTAGAGTTATGTAAAGAAAGGAGGGTAAAGACTATGCACACATTTTAATTTGGGGGTGTGCTATACTGTGTTTCTAACTAGAACATAAAAAAAAATTGCCAAGAACTGTATGAAAAGTTTTTTTTCTTAAAAAAGAAAATTTTGTTTTAAATTTTAAAATCAGCCAAGTGCTGAAAATCTGTACAAAAGTGTACTCTACAGAAACTTGTAAATCCCATTTGGCTGCCTTGGGCTATCCTGAAAAAGCAAGGATCAGCATCCAGGTTCATAGGTGGCTTTTTACTCCAATCCTTTTGAGGGACTTCTACCACCAACCCAATCACATTTATTTCACACTCAACCTTTCCAAATAATGTTGGAACCAGAAAGTTATTTATGTGACCTGCTTAATTGAAAGAGCATTTGCTGTCAGTGATCAAATAAACTGTTATTGATCTTCAGCATTGGAGGCTACTCACACGGAGCATTCTGGTACGTATTTTTCATTAAGACACTTCTCAGAAAAAAAAAAAAAATCAGAATGCAAATGCAGCAAAAAAAATTCCTATAGGGTACGGAGATAAAAAAAATCAAAGAGTTTTGAGAATGACTCCAGAGAAAAGAAACTGTGCAAAGCATGAAACAGCAACAAAGCCAATGATTGCTTCAATATATACAACCTCCTGCTCTGAACTCCCAACACTTAGTGAGAGAAAACTGTTTTAAATCACAGAGGAATGACTTGGCCCTTTGTTTGGGCAAACAGATGAATTCTGGTAATGAATAAAGGTGCAGTGGTCAATGGGATTTCTCTTCAGTCCCTGATCTGAGCAAACCCTCAGCAAGACCTGGGACACGCTACCTACTCCCACCTCTCAGCTTTTCAATATAGTTGAGTACTATTCTTAACTCTTTTAGAAAGATGTGATTTGATCTAAGCTTGAGCTCCTAAGTCAGCTAGGGTCTGCAATATTAAAGGCAATTCCTTACATACTTCAAAGATGCCAGTATCTGCATCAGACTTGCCTCCCTTTAAATGAGGTACAGAATATTCCCTTACCCTCTAGGAGTGATTCAAAGAATAGATGCAATGGAGACAAAAAAATAAAAAAATTAAGAGCTCAGGTGTAACGGTAATGAGGTCATGACTGCTCTGACTATCCTGCTTAAGCAAAAAAGAAACAGGGAGCAAAGTCTTAATCCTGAGGCCGAGGGGCACAGGCTGGTTTGTACCCACACTGAAGGTTAGAGCTTCTTTGTCTTGTAATGGGCCACATGCAAGCCAGGCTGTGAGACAGCAACTAACTTTTGAGGGCTATGATGACTCAGGCTTTGAGCTCACTCCTTGAATCTTCACTTAGCAGTACAGATGTACAAAGGGGACGTGACAGTCTTCAAATTCCACAACTTTGTGCTTTTCCACCTTTTTGAGTTTGACAGTAGAGACTGAGACAGAAGTCGTGGTGATTCACAAGAAACCTTCTGATCCAAAGGCACCGTAAAGCAGAAGAAATCCCTAAACTGATCACCAGATGCTGAGAAGTCAGCATCCCACACACATCCAGTATCAACCACTATCAGAACAAGCCCTAGGGTAGGTGGACCTTGCTTTGTTCCAGCATGGCACGCCTGTATTTAAAGTGAAGTTTAGATTATGTCTCATTTGTCACTATTTCTGTGACAAAGCTACTGTTTATGTCATATCTGAGAGAGACAGAAATGCTTCTCCCACTTCTACAGCTGAGACCAGAGGCTTCTGTTGTGTTATGCTTTATCTAGAATCATAGAATCAGAGAAGGGTTTGAGTTGGAAGGGACCTTAAAGACCATCCCTTCCACTAGACCAGGTTGCTCAAAACCTCATCTAACCTGGCCTTGAACACTTCCAGGGAGGAGCATCCACAGCTTCTCTGGGCAACCTGGGCCAGTGTCTGACCACCCTCATAGTAAAGAATTTCTTCCTAATATCTAATCTAAACCTACCCTCTGCCAGTTGTACTTCTTACACCTTATTCTGATTTTGCTTGGGAAAAAATATATGTTAAATGTTTATACTTAGAACTATAAAGGAATCAAGGGCAGAATTACCTTTGCTCTCAAACTATGAAAGCATTCACAGCAATGGAGAGCTGCTGAGCTAATTCTTATACCTTCCTCAGGCTGCAAATTCACCAGGCTGTAGATAGAATGTAATCTTGTTATTGTGGGTTTGTTTCGTTTTTGGTTTGGGGGGATATTTTTTTTTCTATTTTTAAGTGAAGCCTCATTCAAACTTCATTTTTGAGCAGGATTTTTTTTTTCCACTTTCTTAGACCAAAATACTTTGGATGTTCCTTAGTCTGTTCTTAAAAAAAAAATAGATCAAATAATGAATACACTCTCAGACTACAGCCATTTTACTGATAGAATTACACAGCTCTAAAACATAAGGCTCATAATGGAAACACTAACATAGTCTCGACTACCGCAGCCCTGCTGTAATATCGCTGAACTTCCTTTGGGGGTAAAGCTTTGCCTCAGGAACCTTAATTATCTGATGTGGTCAATTACTCCAAGATAATGATGATTTTATCAGGTATTACTGCTCAAATATTTTACGATAGACAGGCTATTTAATTGCATTCCTGACCTACCAAAATGCTTACAGATGACTCAATTAAACACTAAGAGGAGGTAGGGGGAAGGGAGGAAGGGAGGGACAGCACTTAAAAATCCTTGCTCATAGTTGAGAATTTTGCAACTCTTGTAAGTCCTTCCATCCACCCTTCCAGCCATCCAAGCAAGTTGCATGGGTAGCATTGCCTGCGCAGGAAGTTTGGATAAACAAACTCAATATTAATGTACAAATGGGAAAGCATGTCCAGCCTCTCTCCTGCTGAGGGATCAGCATTTGATCCTGCACAATCTCTCTGGTGGATTAACAAAGTGGTTTTTACCATCCTTGAGTGTCCCCGTGCAAATGAACGTAATAAAATGAATTGTCTGCCATATTCAAGTAAAGCAGTTTTTAAGACAATGAGGAAGTGTCTTTATTATAGCAGCCTCTGAGCATAGTCTCAGCTCCTGTAAACTCTTCAAACACCCAGATACAATTCACACCAAAGTCAGCAGACTAGTCCATTTTTCTCTCCATTAGCCCAGCAGATCCTGGCACTGGGCTGACATTTGCCAGGGAGGCTGTGGTTGCCCCCAGGATTTCTTTAATTAGCATCTTTGCTTCAGTGGTCATAATAGCCTGTTTCCCAGGCACAAAACTGCCATGTCTTAAGAATGCTTTGGCTGCAAAGCGAGCATGCCTCAGCCTTGGGTCAGTCCCTGTCCTGGATGCTCCTGCGTGGACAGCGCAGACCTGGTCAACCCTCCTGCGCTGACTGGCGCAGAGAGCTCCTCCCAGTTCCCCCAGTCAGGGAAAAAGGGGGGGGTATTTTCCCTGCCAAGCAATCAATTTGCTGCTGGTTTAAATAGGAACTGTGTGCAAGATTTTGAGGGTAGATTATTTCCGTGCTGCTTACAATAATGTTACTATAACATTTTGAGCAACTGTGTTAAGGACTCAGCCAAGAGTTCTGAGTACAATGGTGAGCCTGCCTGCCCTTTCAACAGGAGCTGGAATTCTGCTGCATTTCTCCACAAAGGTCCATTTGTCTTTCCACCTTGGAAATAAAATGTATTGTTGCAGTATTGTTGAAAAAAAACTGGCAGCAAATCCTCCTGGGTAAGAATGTGGTTACTCACTATTGCACCAGGCTAACAGAAAGGAGAGATGAGATTTTATGGAGTTTTACTCAGAAAACTTTTAATGAGAATATCATTTTCATTTTCTAAGGTTTCACTATAAAATTTTCAGAGGCAGCATTTTGATAATTTTCTGTTATGTTTTCAGCCTCACTAATACTCTTTTCAGTCACATTCCAAAGCACAACATCTACAAATATTCCCAAATATATCCTAAATTGCCCAGGAAGGAAACAATTTTCCTATCTGAAATTAGAACAAAATATGATTCTGAAATGTCAAATTTTAGCAAACCAAAATGATGCAGCAATTGGTTTGGATAAGCAAAACCAGTTCAGTCTGACTTTTAAAAATATTACTATCATTAGTTTTCACATCAAGATGAAAAGTCATATTGAGACTACTGTAATTCTTTCATTATTAAGAAGAGTGACAACTAACAATCAAAGAAAAGAGAAAAAGGCAGCAAAGTCTTAAACACCATGTAATACACCATATTTTTTTTTTTTAATATTACATAAGGAAGGAACAATTTTTAGTGAGTGAAAGGGTGAACTGAGGCCAGAAAGCGTGGGCTCTGCACAGATATTATGCACCAACAGCATTGACCCAAAGAATTTCCTAGCGAAGCCAACTTGCTTGTGGCACCTCCTTTCACTGCCCACGCAGTGCTTCTGCTGGGCACCAAGATGTGCTTCTGTAACACAAACTGCCCTGGAGAGTTTCTCTGTTTTCTTAAAGATATACTGCCAGTGATTTTTATTTATGAAACCCAGAGCAAGTCACACTTCATATACTGTGCTATGGTATTTGCAGGTGAAGCTGCTTCACTGAGCCTGCGGATCAGCCTTCCCCTCTATTTATTTAACAGGTGACTAAGGGTCGGCTCACTTAAATTGGTGCCTGCTGGCACCCCTAGGTTGATAGCAGTGATGCAAGCACCAGACTTACTGTTCTCAGACCCCAAGGGCTGCAATCCTTGTGGCGAGGCATTCCCCCTCCACATAACCCCTCACAAAACCAGACCCCTCTGAGCTACCACACTGTCTTGCACCAGTTTCTGTACAACCAACCCCCCCCAAAAAAAAAATCCAAATATTGCAAATAAAAATTTTATGCCTGCAATGCTTTAGGTCTTTTTTTACAGTACATACATATTTCAGAGTTACCACTTAATACAATTATAGTTCATTTAGCCAGCAATTACAGTAATAGGAAGACTGGCAACCACTGTCATTCAGACTGTGGAAAATCAATGTTGCACAGAAGTACTTTTATTCCTCCTATGGAGTACCTCCTTCATTAGATGTATGTACTCTGGAATCACAAGGTAAAATTAAGATCACTCTGCAGTTATTTTGGGGGGTGGTTTTTTTGTGTTTGTGGGGGTTTTTTTTGTATTGTTTGTTTGGTTGGTTTTTGTTTTTTACATTTATCCATATACTATTTGATTTCCAGACAGAAATATAGTGAATGACATCCTGAGGCCCCTTCAAACCTGATTTATTCTATGATTCCGTGAATTATCAGATCTGTTCTTTCAGCACTCTGTTTTATATTGCATTTCACCTGACAGAGGACCTTTGACAATCTATTTCTTAGAGCTAACTCAAAATCTGGTTGTCCACGGGCAGTGAAATAGAAACTTTTGAGTTTTTCTTAAACCTTTTGTACAATGTTTGCTTTTAGTCCAGATTTCATAAACTTCTGTCCAGGAAGGCATTTAAATAGGTGTTTCAGTTAATCCTTATTTTAACAGAGTTCTGAAGAATCCACATAAACATATGGCTACAGTTAAGCAAATGTGCAGTAGACAGGAATGAAGTGCTGAATTACAGATGTAGTGCTTCCAAAAGAAAGCTAAGACTATAACCACATCTCCTGAGTTTTAAATCCTCTTTCTCAGT
Organism: Antrostomus carolinensis; assembly: GCF_000700745.2. Classification (NCBI taxonomy): domain Eukaryota; kingdom Metazoa; phylum Chordata; class Aves; order Caprimulgiformes; family Caprimulgidae; genus Antrostomus; species Antrostomus carolinensis. Next base: position 18,023 of record NW_010314597.1, on the reverse strand, counting down.
CACTTAACCAGGCTGCAGCAAACCTACTTTGGACTGATGGTTTAAATAGCTGTTATATTTGCATATCATTATGTGAATGGCCTTAAAAACTAAGACTTGCATAGGGTAAAAAAGATCTGTAATTATACCTGGAATATTTAGTCCCAAAAAGCGGGTGGCTAGCAACAGGAGGCTCCCTTTGTTGTTCAAGAAAGAAAATCCTTAAATCACTGCCATTACTGCAAGGAGTGGTTTCAGCAAGGAGAATAATTATATTTTTGCAGGTTGCTAAACTTTTGCTGCAGAAGAGCCTCTTGGCAGCAGATCCACTTGATTCGATGAGCATTACCGAATTTCCCCGTTGATCTGTTTGTCTCTGCATGGTGCCATCTTTTGACGGTGTTACATTATAGCCCCTTGTTCTTATGATAAATTATTTTAATCCATCATCAGAGCACACTCTTGCTTTAATGATGCATTAGTGTTATGCATCATCAGGGCAAGGAGCATTGATAATGTACCATAAGAACCCCCACTGACAGTGGAAAAATCTGCCAAAAGAATTAATTTGCTCTGCACCAAACTGAAACCAGAGATATGGTTACATACAACAGCAAACATTCCATGCAGAAGAATCAAGTGTCTTCTACATCCCCCAGCACCAGGGTCCTTTCCAGGAGCAATTCTTAGGAAAGGCGTGTGATAGAGCCTCGCTTCTCAAATCCTGCATCAGGTCTTTCAGGAGTTAGCTCTCTTTGAGAGAAATTGGAATAGATACTTTTTATACCTTCATTACCTCTTGTAACTCCTGCAGTACTATGGACACAACCAAAGAAGATTGCACCAAAATGTAGGGTCAGAGTTAAATAACAATAAAATTCTATAAAATTACAAATATACATTTTAACATCTGAATCTTAAGAGCTTTTTTGGGTGGGCTCTGTCATCTGCTCCTTCAACTTTAGCTGTGGAAATAAAAAACCGAAACAAAACAACTAGTTTCTTGTTTCCACTATTGTAAAGAAATGTACCCCTTAGTATACTTTTCTTCAAATTCATGGTTATACCTATTCTGCCATACCTTGTGTTACAACTGTGATGATGAGCATCAAGGAAACATTGAACACCAAAGAAAACATATGGGAAACTGAACAGACTATCATTCATCTTTAAGTAAATCCATAATACAGAACATTAAACAATATTGACATCATCAGAAGCTGGGCTCAACTCATCCTGTCACTTCAGCGATAACAAAGGACCAGTCTACTGGCACCTGGGTTCTCCAATGACCGCTCTGCGCTGCACATCCTAACACGTCTCTAAGTGCCTGTAGATCATTCCCAAAAAGAGAATTTTCCACACTTTGAAAGACAAACCACAGAACCCAAATACAGAGCTTGAATTTGTGACCCTGTATACGAGGCTGGTACTTTTGGATCCAGCCATCTGCCTCTCTCTGCTGAAACTGTCACGCTTGCTTGTAATGCTAACTCATCTATGTCAGCATTTTGCCTACCCAGTTTTCCTAAGGAAGGTGGAAGAAGCTTTATGAAGAAGCTTTATAAAGAAGCAGTGATGGAGCAATCTGCTGTGATTTGACAGATTTGGGGACAGGGCTAATGTTTTAGAAAGAGTTTTGGCAGGGCAGGGCACATCCTGAAGAACAGGACATGTCCAAGTTAAAAGATAAATGACTAAACAAGTAGTTATGCATTAAAGCTAATGATTTGCTGTAGTTTCAGAAGAAGAGCAGCTTTCTTCTCATTAACTGCCTTTGGCACATGGACTAGCCTGCCTATGGAGATGATTACTAAAAAAAGGAAGGGAGGGGGGTCTGGTGGGGAGAGCAGCTGTTTCCCCTATTGGTGCAAAACACATCTGTCCCCACACTGCTTGTCCCAAGCAGATGTTGCAGGATTTGGAGCCACTGATGACTTTGAGACTCTTTCATCAACTTTGCTGAGCTTTTCATCAACATATTAAATCAGTGGTGTGTGTTTATCCCATGTCATTTTTTTGGCTTGTGAGGAGAATAATCCCAGGCAGCTACCAGGACTTGTCATTAATTATTCATAATGCAGTAATGGATAGTTGGTCTGGGAACTAAACTTCCTGAAGTGTATAATTTTTTATTTATTTATTTATTTACTTACTTACTTGTGGTAGTGCAACCTCTGAAGAACAAGTCTGAGCATATCTCCTGTCTGGCATTTCAGTTCTAGTTACCCTCTCTTTAGCATGGGCCCCACTGTTGCATTTGACCTGACACCTGGAGAGGATCCAGGGTGAGATTTGACCATGAAGGGGAGTTTGATATGGAGCTACAGGTTCTTCTTGACTTCTGATTGAAACCCCTCTGCCAAACATCCCAGGAATATACTCTAAAATGGCTGTGATTTATTACTGTGTTATCATGCCTGTCTGCCTCATTATAGACTCTGAATTTTATCAGGCAGCTTGTCCTCTAGTGTCTGGTAACCAATTACTGTGGTCTGCAAAGAAGCCTGAAGTACTTTGCCAAACACTGCTAATAAACTGGGAAAGAGCCTGAGCTCAGCTTCAGGTTGCTGTAAGGAAATTCCAGCAAGCACTTTCCACTTTATTGTCTAGTTCACAGTATGAACCGGGAATTATCTCAAAGAGTCATTCTCCACACAGAGCTAATCTCTCCTTTAAAGATTGTGCCACACTGGATTACTGCACATGGACTTGCCTCCATCCAAAGAGTGCTGAACTCAGTTGGAGCTTTCAAATGACAACAGTGAGAGCAGGACTCAGTGCACAGTCTGAAACTACATACTGTAGAAGAAAATTTTTAAAAATCCTGTATTCCTTCTTCTTTTGCTGTAGCTAAAGCTGGTAGGAAAAATCAGAATGGACAGGTGCCTGCACTATGAGGATGACATGGACCTGTTGCTTCAGGCTTGCAAAAGAAATTATATCAGAAAGGGAAAAATAATCAATAGTACTTTGTGCAAGTCCTCTGCAGCAAAGTGAATGTCACATGAATCTGTAGTATGGGCTTTGTTATACATTTCATATTTTCTTTTGAGGTTGGCTTGCCCTAATGGTCCAAGGAGGAATGAGCTGACATCTATACTGCAGAAGTTACCACCAGCCACCCTCCCTCAGTCAAAAAATTCTCTTAATCCTGCTTATTATTCCAGCACTTCAACTGGCTTCACCTGTGGTCTTGCTGCTTCAGATGACTTGGCTGGTATCAGCGTAAAAGGTGAGTAGAGTGGGAGTCCTGCTCTCGGAGACGCTGCTGGGAGCCTACGGAGCTGCCCTGCTCACATCCCCATGCACACACACACAAACTCACTCACTCCCTCTCTCTCTCTCTAATTTTTCCCCCAGGGCAGCCTTCTAAAAAGTTTTTTTCTAGGTTGTAAAAGACCAATTCCATAAAGGATCAGCTTAGTGCTACAATGACATGATTTGTGGCTTCCAGGCTCCAAAGCTGTAATTTATTCAGACAATTAGCACCAGCCCTGTACTCTTGACAAATTCTTCACTTGTGTGCACCTACTACACAACAAGGTACTTTTAAGAACTGTGCTTTATGGATTAAAAGACTCCCCCCTCCTTTTGCCTACTTCTTTGACAAGTTCTTTTCACAGTCAATGGAAATTAATACAGCAGGTTAGAGAGGTGATATACAATAATCCAGCCAGCCAAGAAAGCATTGTCTGAAAAGAGCGAGTACAGAGCCTACAGGAATGTTCAATACACAAAGGGAATGCTTCAGCGTTTGCCTTTTGGTGAAGTTATTTCACCCTTCACTTCACATAATCCTCCAGAGTTACTGTACCGGATGTCACTGTAATGCCATTAATAAGTGTAAATGGTATTTAAGAGCAGGTTAGTTGTCCAAAAGTGTGTATCAGCATGTCTACCCCGGCACTCAGGTGGCTTTACCTGGACGACAAAAACTATATGGAGCATCACCTGGCTGTGCACAATGTGCCTGTGCAGAGCCCCCCCTGCTTCTCCACGCAATGCAGACACACAGAAGTACAATATAACTCAGTCCAGACCCTTTTTCACATGCAAGCCTGAAGTTAATCCAGAGTTATAAAATCCAAATCCAGCTCTAAATCCTGCCCTGTTCCAGCACTGCTGAAGTTCAGCCTGGCTAGATGCAGGGGGCTGGCTCAAGGTCCAAATCCCATTCAAACTGGGACTTTGTCTTTCAAGAGGAGCAACTGCTGAAAGGCACAACTTGAACTATTTATTTTTTTTCTGGGGATCTGTTAAAGCTACCACATCACTAGCACGAGAAGCAGCCAGCCTCTGCTCCAGCCCATTCTTACACCAGCCTCTCTCAGCAAAATGAGGACAAAAGCAACCAAATTGTCATGGATATGGGCAGAAACCACTTCCTCTTCATTGCAGGGGAAAATCCTGGGCTGATATTTGGACTAGGTTTTGGGCTGACATACTCTAGCTCATCTCAATCCAAGAAAGTTTAGACCTGCAGTGAGACCTCTTCAGAGCATTCCTTGTAGTACATCAGTGCACTGGCACAGGTGAGAAATTATATTCCTGATTTATACTCCCAACTTCATCTTGTGCTTTCTAAACACCAACAACTTGGAAAAAAATGGGGTTTTGGCCAGACTAAAATTTGTTAGCATGAAATTTTGAGCAAACCGCAAGAAGATAACAGATTTTTTTCACTAACTGAGGGCAGAGAAAAGGAGGTTTAACAAGCCACATATTCATAATAAATGATTCATCTGGAGCTCAGCTGCTGGTGTGAATGGGTATCTTAGAACTAGTTGGAGGGTTACAGAGGTGTCTGTAAAAACTGCAGGACTTTTGGCCCACTATTGCTTTTGCTCTGAGTTATACAGCATTCAGTTCAGTAACAGCAGGGCTTCACCCCATAGCAAATGAAAATTCAAAGTATTTGGCCTCATGTGGCAAAACAAAGTGTTTAGTCAGTGGAACTAACTTAAGCAAATTCCTCTTAATTAATAAACAGAAATATTTTCTTTCAAGCAAAACAAGATTGTTATTGAAATATAATGAAGATCTTTTTAAAGATCATGTCTTGTTTAGGAAATTGCTACAGTAAAAGGGGAAAAGGTACAATAAACTAGTGATTGAATCAACACTTCATTTCAACTAATTTGTAATGGGCAATCAAAATACATTTTAGAAAATAACATCAATAAGTTAAAAGAGCACATAAGTTAAAAAAAGAGACCTGTTTAAAGAAAAGCAGGTTGGTGCAGCAGGGTCTGGTGCTTTCCCTGGCTTTAACACAAAACCCAGGGATGTGTCTGTTTTTCCTGGACCTGGATCTCGTGTAAGTGGATGTAGTTACATTGATTTCAGGGGAGCTGCGCTGATTGATACCTACTGATGATATGACACCTCAGTGTGTAACCCTCAGCCATTTACGAAGCTCACAAAGGGAAAGCAAGCCAGTTTTTTTGCAGTTAATTCCTAAAGCCACCAGGATAGAGGATTTCAAAGTGTTTGTCGTTTATTTGGGAGCCTACCTTAATAGGCTTCTTTATTTTTCTTAAAGAACAAGTTTCCTCTCCCCTTTCTCATTGTCTTCTTTCTCAGCTACCACCTTGTTTTGGCTTAATTTCCCTAAACAGAGACATAACTATGATATCAGATTTTCTCTTTTTTGGCTGTGAGTCAGGCCTGCTGTGCTGTGAAAGCTTGTTGGAGTCGCAGAACCTGTATCTGCAACAGCAGCTGCACTTTGCATTTGGAAAAGGAGTCAGGAAAGAGCTACCTTTTTTTTTTTTTTCCAAGCCTTCATTAATCATGTAATTTAACCAGGGGAAAAAAAAATAAAAATTTTAAAAAAGGTAAAACAAACTGGGGCAAAAAAAAAAACAAAACCAAAAGGAGAGTGAAGGATGGAATTAGCACTTCTCATTTCTTCTAGCTTTCAACATGTCTTTATTCTGTCAGATGCAAAAGCCACCAAAGACGACCAGGAATGTATGCGTGAAGGAAAGAGAGTAAAAATCTTAAAAGACTACAGTGAAAAAAGGTCTGGAGACGATCTATTCATTATCATTCCAACCTTCTGGTGTTACTACCAAGGAGTGGGACTCTGCCACTGCAAAACAGGGTTTGACTGGCCAGTACAGAGTTCTGGTTTTGCTGGCAGGCATCAGTGCGACCAGCAGGACCCTCTGGGCAGCATTTGTCAGGAAATTTTTTTGGAAAGAGGATCTTATTCAGGAATTTTTTTAGGCATCCTTTATTAAAGCAGAGAGCATTTCATCCGCCTCTGCTTAACCTTGCTCAGAGCCCCCCAAAAGGCAATAGAGCCCCTACAGTGAGGTCTGTTTATTTTCTGCTCAGTTGGAAAGCAAAGGTCCTATTACCATTAAAGGGAGTTACAAGTATTCATCAAAGAAAGAAATGACCCATAAAGGCAGTTAAGTTAGCTTTATTCCCACTGCACAAGTCAACCTCTTTTCTATATATAAAATGATGGGGTTAGAAAAGGATATTCATCAGGCAGTCCACTGATTTGATTGGCTGCACTTCCCCAAGTACTTTATAATTTGTAGTTATAAATAAATATGTTTTTAATAATCAATTGGTATTTAAATAACATACAATAACTGTCTTATTAAATCCCACTTTTTAGAGTGAATAAGCAGTTGGACATTAAAGACACGGGTACCAAACAGCCACAGGATTTCAGACTATTTTCTTTTTTATATACAAGCCATAAATATCACTATGGAATTATCTGGTTACCCAAGGCTGTGGATGAAGCCAGCAGAAGACCCTGAGCTCTGATGTTGCCTTTAAGTGATCATATACTTTTCTGGTACGATGACTTTTTAAACAATAACCACACTTTATTTTCTTTGGCCATCCGTTACACTTCAAAAGGGGCGGCCTCAAACTCCAGAGTTGAAGTGATGTGTCCTCAAACCAGAGCCCAAAAAGCAAGGATCATCTAATAGCAGGTTTGAGATTGTTGGTCTCAGTCAGCTGGATCCACACTATTTCCAGCAGTTCATGCATTGCCTCAGGAAGGGAAAAAAAAAAAAAAAAATCCCAAGAATTAAATAAAAAAAGAGAGCACTCAGTCCTACATACACAGAAGTAATTGGTTTTGTCTCTCTCCAATGGGGACATGCACACATACATACAAACAC
>NW_010314597.1:0-10819 GCF_000700745.2 Antrostomus carolinensis | reverse complement strand
TCCCCTTGATGTTCCTTTTATTTTAGAAGGAACAATTGTGTGCTGATCAGGCTTGAGTCCCACTCCCCTGACAAGGGCTTGTCTGAAATGGGAATGCAGAGCAAGGAGCAGGGGAAGGCAATCCTACCCTGGCTGTTAGGAGGGAGAGGGGATGGTTTGGATTCGTGGCACCAGCCCTGGGTGGGCTGCAGCACCTGCATCCATCAGTGCTGGTTTGCCCTACAACGGGGAAACCATCTGCAGGGCAGGCGAGAAGCCAGCCTTGTCCCTGAAATACAGTGCTTTTCCCTGGATCCCTGCAGAGCTGGACACCATCCTGCTCAGTGCTGAGCTGCATGGGGTGTCCCTTGGGAGGCAGCTCCCAGCATCATGATAGTGAATTAATTTCTGTTTTTCAGGCTGTATCTCAGCCTACCCCAGCTACCAAATATCATCTACCTCCAGCTCTTCAAATCCCTCCTCATGCCACGGGGCCACGCTGAGGAGGGAGCAGAGGTCTGGGCACAGACTCAGGCACCTGGGCAGGTGCAGACTCAGGGAGGAATTCAGCATGTCTGCAAGAAACCAGTTTGTAGCTTGACCTCCCCTTGCTTAAGAGAAAAGCACAGGGTCATTAGTATGAATTGGAACAGTATCCTCCTCCCTCTCCCAAACCTCATCCCCTCTCCCAACATTCAGCGGAGGATGTTCTCAGGGCAGGCTGGTGCCAGTACCTAAACTTCTGCTTCAGGGTGGACCTGAAACTGGTTGGGAAGAGAGAGACAAGTTTTTGGAGGTTGCGAAGGGGCAGGTGTGGATGCCATGGCAGTGGGTCCCCATGGCAGATGCTTGCACAGGTCAGGACATTACATGAGTGCTGGATTTCCTCCTGCCACTAACCTGTGGCCAGCAGCTCTCACACCTCCTGCCTCCAGCAGCCCACCCAGTCCTTTTCTTTTTTCTTTTTTCTTTTTTCTTTTTTCTTTTTTCTTTTTTCTTTTTTCTTTTTTCTTTTTTCTTTTTTCTTTTTTCTTTTTTCTTTTTTTTTCCCTTTTAACCCCCTGGCTGAGTTGAGATTTACTCCTCACCACAGAGCTCCTCTGGAATTTATCGCCTCTCCACCTGTGCAGTAAATTGAGGCATCAGAGTCACGCTGCGGGCAGCCCGTGCTGGACCATGACCATGCTCTGCCAGCTCCCGTGGCAGCCCAGCAAACCCACACGGCTCCCAGCCACCACACTCTCCCTCCAGATGACAAGAGCAAGTCACAGATAAAGTTTACCGGCATACTTACTTCCGTAACATTTCCCATCACATTTTTTTTTCCCCAGTTATTATTTTTTTAGCCCACTCCCTTCCCCCCTCCACCCCCACCTTATTTTATTTTAGGCGCCTCTGAGAGTTCAACTGTCGCCTGAGGCTTCAAACTAATTTTCTCTTCAGAAATGATTGCAGAAAGCCGCATGCATAATAAATCCCGTTATTGCTCTTGTTATTAAAATAGGTTGTTAGGGATGTGGACTTGGAGGCCTTTTTGTCTGATGACAGCAGTTCTTCTGAGTTAGGCGCTTATGGCTTATTGACTAAGGCTGCCAGGTTTAAAAAAAAATAAAAAATAAGAAAAATCAAAAAGAGAAGAAGCTGTGGCTGCTGTTTAATAGTGAGAAAGTTGGGATGATTTGAGGCGGTTCTTTTAATCATGTCCATGGGCCGTGTTTGAAAAGACGGCGCATTTCCAGCAGCTCCAAGGCTGTACTGAGGGCCCACAGAGAGCATCTGTGGTGAGCTCTTTTCTGGAGCAATGATTAATTAATATTTCTTTGACATGATTTATTTGAATGATTAATTAATATTCCGTGACAGCCAGGACTGCATACTCTCACCATGCTGGGCACCCAGCAGGTCCCAGCAAGAACCAGAGCCTCTGATGAAGAGTCTGAAGAGATGAACAGGCTGAGGGACTGCAAGGGAAAATGAATAGGAGTGTTCTCCTTTTTCAAGTTAAAGTGACTTGCCCAAGGGCACCCAAAAAGCCAGTGTCGGGTTTGGTAATTGAAGAAACTCTTGTCAGTTCCTGCTTGGCATGTTGACCATCAGCTCACGTTTCCTCACCTTGTTCCAACAAACTGCACACTTCATCCAGCAACCTGAAAGCTTTAGCAACCCAAAGCAGAGCCCCTTTCAAATGAAATGTATTTAGAGGAACAAATCTACTGTGAATATGTATTCTTAAAACAATAAAAGGTTTTCAAGCAGGTTTGATAAAGAAAAGTACACTGTCCAGTCATTAAATGGAAACATTTTCTGGTTACCACATGAAAATATGCTTCATAAATCACTATTGCCCTGTAAGACAAAAATCTAATCACAGATGAGGCCATGCACTTGGCAAGTTTCTTATGCATGGAAACTATGAAGCAGGGTGTATTCCTACCCAGTAAAGCCAAACATATCACCTCCATGCAGGAGCCAGTGGTAGAACGTGCAGAAGTCTCACAGGGAAAATTCTTGCTGCAGGCACGAGGGCAGAGGCGATCATACACCACCCTCAAGGGAGCATGTTATTTCCAGTGCACTTCCAATGCAGACCTGAAGAGCACAGAACATTGGGTTGGCCATCAGGAAAAGGTTTTTCAGGCAGAGGGTGGTGGAGCACTGGAACAGGCTCCCCAGGGAGGTGCTCATGGCACCAAGCCTGACAAGACTCCAGAAGCATTTAGCCAAGGCCCTCCGACACATGATCTGAATCTTGGGCTCGTCCTGTGCAGGGACAGGAGTTGGACTCCATGATCCTGGTGGGTCCCTTCCCACTCACAACATTCTGTGATTCTATGATTGCTCTGATCTGTCATTTCTGCAAGTGCCACTGCCATGGGATGAACTGAGATGTTCAACAGCCTCCCTGCCTCTTGCTCCCAAAGGGCAGACACTGCTTCATTGTCAGCACTGACTCTGAAATCTCCCCTTTAATTATACACACAGGTGATGATACGCACTGGTTGATAATTAATGATTATTTTAGCATCAAAGAAATATGGGTTGTTTGAAGATTTTATTTATTTATTTATTTATTTGCCCAGGGTCAGGGTAGCTTTCATACTGTAGCATCCCAAAAATGAACCTCTGGAGATTTTTGCTGTCAAAACTGTAACACCGTGGTACTCCAGGCCTTGCTCTCACTTTCAAGTACTGGGAGACATCCATATGATCAGTGAGCCCACCCTCTGCAGCATGTAAGCTACCCACTTAGCACAGTGAGCAAGGTCAGGTGCACAATAGGTACTCACGGGTCAGATTTATCCTGGGAACAACATCAGGTCCTTTGGCTCTGAGATGTCAAACCATATTGCAAGCTCAAAGCAGTGGGGATGTATCTTCTCATTTCTGGTGTCAGTGGGCTGAGGTTTTGCTGGAGATTTTAGTGGAGCTGGGACTTGACCTGCTCTGTTCAAGAACCATGTCACTGCCTAGGTTAGGGTAAAAACAGGTGCTATAAACTAATGAGAGAACTGAAAGTAACAGCACAGAAGAGAGAAAAAGAGTTAAATCTAGGAAACACTATTACCCAAAGGAGAAATATGGTCATTCAAACACTGTCAGGACTAGCTAAGTGCAAAGACTCCTGTAGTCCATTAGAGAAAATACAGACTCAATTCTGTATTTAAGAGGTTGAGAGCCTCAATTTGCAATTCTTAATCAATTAATTTAAGGTATCATTTGAGTGTGGAAGCTGACACTAGATGTGAGTAAATGAAGTTGGACATTAATACTTAAAGCACCCAAATTGAAAACAACATGCCTGGCTTCAGTAAGAAGAAAGAAATTCAGGCATAGCTTCCTCATCCATGTTCCATTTCTAAGTGGATTTTAAAGAATGCAATTCACGCCCCAGAAATACAGAAGCAATTACAGAAATGGAAAGTGACCAAGACATTCTCAGGTATTCATAGAAAATTGGCATCTCCTGAATATCGAATTGTACTAGGTCCTAGCTTTCTATAAATACAGAAAATCAATAATTATCAGTGAAATGCTTTACTAACGTCTGAAAGTTGGCAGGACTGAAATAAGAAATGCCATTTACGTGTTACTGCCTGAAAGAGAGAAATAGTCTTTCCTGTTCTCTTGGTGAATACAACACGTAGCCTCTTGATGAGGAATAATTATGGGCAGCTCCATTTGCACACTCAGGAAAGGAATGAATGAACAAATGCTGGCTACAGCTGACTTGCTCTTCTCCATGATGAACACTACAATGTTCCCAGTCCTTCTATTTTGAGGCTTGCAGAGCTGCTTCACCACACATCTTCATGGGGCAACAGTGTGTTAAGAAGAGCTGCTCTTGCAAACCACTTGGAGAGTCACTGAGTAACAAAAATAGCTTATTGCTAATCATCCAAAGATCTTGGGGCACTTTCCAAAGGAGATAGATAACATCACCAACCTTGTTGTATAGGCACAGATGGGTGAAGGAAATCACTCAAGCCTTTAGGCACAGCATAGGACGGGAAGTAGGGTTGATACCTCTCAACTCTGGGCATAAGACTCCTGCCTGTTTACCTTCTTTGCTTCCTTCCTGCACCTTTCCATCCTGGAAATACTGCAGAGGCAGCTGTGCAGTCCAAGGACTGTAAGTTCTCCCTTCCCAAACTCCAGCATCTTAGGGTTTTCTTCACTCCAGTAGCCTTCGGAGTTTGGGAGAATAAAGGCAGCAGAGAATAAATAAGCTAGAAAACATATCATCATCATTACAAACATAAAAAGCTACAAATCCGTCACACTGCAGAAACTCTCACTTCATTGTTACTGTGATTTATTGGGGAGCTAATTTTAAACAAGTTTTCTTTTCCAAAACCACAACACAAAAACAAACTGAACAAGCAAGCCAGAGGACAGAAGCTAGTTGCTACCGGACAATTTAAGCAATAATCTCATTTGCTTTGTAGTATAAAAAGCAATAAAGGGCTGTTTACTGAGTGAATAAACACTGAATGAATCACAAAAAGCTCTTTATTGCGATTGTACTCCAAGGCAGAGGAGATTATTGTTATTACACAAGAAGGCACAATGTGAAAATTTAACTCAATGCGCCAGATTTTCAGACTGTTTCAGTGGTACAATTGTGTTCAGGGAGTACATTGTGTCTAATCTTAGCACGCTGTTTTGACAATTCTGCATGCAAATCAGGTGGTGGGGTACAAATGCATTTAATTAACTATTTACAGCCAATTTATGCAAGCCTGGTGGCTGGACACGTGTTTTGCACAAGCAATGGCATGCTGAACTGGTTTGACAATCAGTTGCCCGGTGTGATCCATTTAGCCCTGGAGGAGACCCACAGACGTTCTGTAGTGAGGAGCCTCCTAACCACACGTTCAGCCGCAAGGTGCCTGATGTCTCCCCCTCACCTGACAAACCTGCACAGTTACCATGTAAAGTTAACTTCAAGGAGATGGAGAAAGGGAACGTAAGCAATAAGAACAAGATAAATGATTAAAGCATCTTTCTCTTATTTCCCTTCATGTATTTCTAACATGTCTTTTTCTTGTCAGGTATTCTTGTCTTGTCTTGTTGTCCTGATAAAGTGGTTGTGCTGAGAAAAGTAAAAGTTAAGTGTTAAGACATAGAGGGTTTTTCTGTGTGTGTGTGGGGGTCCTCCTACTGTCAGACAATTAAAAATGGAGGGAGCTCTGAAAACAGGACATCTGTGGCATGGGCTGGTCAGCAGGGATAAGTTCTGCCACAGATCAGTGCTTGGTCCTGCAGGAACCACCAGCTTTTAAATACGTGTGTGTGCCAGGCATGTGTTCAGACTACAGCACTGCCTCATGCACAGGGATATTGGTTACTCTCTTGATGTGTCCTCATGTACCCTTGTGCATGAGTGCTTCAACTGTTACTAGTCTCCTCTCAGCTGACCCAATGGACATCATCTCCCTCAAATAATTACCTACTTCTGGCTGTTGGGGATTTGCTAATTCTCCACTGGAGGTCTTTGTGTCCTCATCCAACAGATGCAGTTGGTGAGATGTGGTCTTTCATTGCCTTGTGTTCCTGTGAAACCTTCTGCCTTGGCAAAGGCACCAGCATCTGCACTGAGAAATGGCAGAAGATGCTTCCAGTTACAGAAGATATTCTCAATTAGAGAACCTTTTCCTACTGGGGCTGTTACAGATTGAAAACCTGCATATTTTATGCATGGAGTTGGATTATTGACATGTAATCAGCAGCCAGTTGTGGTTGAATGAGAAAAGTGGGTTAAGCCCTGAAGATACAATGGCTGAAAGCTTAATTTTCCTTCTACATGTAGTTGGGAATCTGCTGAGAACCATTTCCAGTGTGGCCTGACTGACATCTGAACATGAAAACCAGTTAGGTAACACATGAATTGGCCTTTTCATTTTTTTTCTCTTGGCTTCCACTTTTAAGGTGCTCTGGTCTGGTGTTTATGACTGACTGTAAGCATCCATGGGCACAGAAGAAAACCCAAGTGAGGCAAGGGCCTTTCTATGATGGATTCATTAAAAAAAAAAAAAAAAAAAAGAAAGAAAGAAAATGCTTATAGCTGAAATAATATCTTTTGCTAAACAGAAGAAACAGAAAAAGAGGCTTGAACTCCCTTTAAAAAATATGCATAAGAAGGTAATGGATTTTTTGTTTGTTTTTAATTGCTTTTGGGTTTTGCTTTTTTCCCCCATCTGAAATGCTTCAGCCACACAAGGAGGGAATAGAAACAACATAATGTGATATTGGCAATCAGTCTCATCAGACAATAATAATCAAAGACAACTACTTGGATGTAGCAAAAATTCCTGATTTTTTCCAGAATTGTAGGTCTGCTCCACATATTTGGTTTGATTTCTGAACTACCCAGTAAGCAAGCAAGGAGCTAAACTCACAAGAGTAATTTGGAGCAAATAGTTCAAATTAGCTCTGGTGTTTGCCCAGTTTTTGGGGCAATTAAGTAGATCCCAGGGATTTGAGTTTTATTTATTTTTTAATGAAACTTAACCAGCCTCCTGACTACGCTCTTTGTGAGGCTCACATCAATTCAGTGCTAACAGCACAAGCAACAGACACTGTAGAAACAGTGTAAGTGCTGATATTTGAAAGTATGACCTTTTGGATCTATTCTAAGCCAAATATCCCATGTGGAAAAGAGGTATCAATTTGAACCACTCAGGTAAAGAGAAGGAGTATAAGAGCTTTTGTCATCAGCATTTCCTCACCTATCCTTATTACTGACAGAAGGAAAAAGCAAAAGCTGTAGCTGCCACAAGAGCAAATGATGGTTAAAGTAAAATAACAAAAGGAAAAAGAAAATATAGAATATTATGGGAAGTGTATATGGAAAAAAACCCCACAGACTTTAAAAATATCAATCCCCTGAGCTCAAAGCAATGGATTTATTTTTTTAAATTGTTAAATAAACACGAGGCAGGAATGGAGGGGGCTGCCGTGGATGAGAATAGAAAGTATTTTGTTGCCTATAGTTCTGAATCTCCTCTGAAGGTTTATTTTGCGAAGGCCGAAGTTTTAAAGATCCTGAATTCAATTCCTTTGGGCTGCTGGCCTCTGTAAACACTTTCACGGACTACCAGCAGAGAGAGAGAGGAGCTCTGGCCCTAAGAGAACAAAGCCTTCATGTTCAAGACACGATTTCTCCGAGTAAGATGTGGTTTTGGCTGTTCTGTTGAAACCACTTACACCTGGTTTACTTCAGCAGTGTTGGGCAGGATATGGTAAAAGACCTGGAGTGTTAGGACCAAACATACCAGATGTTCCTACACATATATTCCCTATCACAGCGAAACTCCTAGCAACAGCCCCGTCCCCTTTTTCATTCCCTTGACCACAATTCAACAATCTAAGTAAAACATTATTTTTTAAGTATACTTATTTTTTTCTTCCAGCTCTGACTCTCATTACCCTTTTGGCCGAGGCCAGCTTAGCTTTAATTCTCCTTAGCTGCAAGGCTCTTGTGTGAGCATTTGCTACATTTGATAACTCACTGACTGGTCTTACAGACAGATTTTTGCCTTCAGACAAAGTGTTTTCTTCTCATAAAAGTAATGGATTAGTGTTGGTTACCCTGTTTTCCAGTGATGATATGTAGGGCCCTGCTTGTATGTGCTCCCATTGGGACATATGGGCATGGAGAAAAGCAGTGGTGAGCAAGGGAGGAAGGTCTTGCATTACTCAATAAAACCATTTCAGATCAAATAGAAAAAAGCTAACGTTCCCAGTGGATCCATCCAAGGTTTCATCCTAATACCTCCTGGGTCAAGACTTCAAGAATATAAGGAATGGCTTATAAATCCTCAAGCTGTTGAATAAGCCTCCTTTGGTAGAAACAAGCTGGTCTGTTTTGAAGACACAAGGAGCAGTAAGACCTCCAAACCTGACTTAAGTTTTCTTCTAGAACAAGGACAAGGATAAGCCAGGGAAAACAGATGCAAAAAAAAATCCACGAAAAGATCAAACATGTTTGTCAGCACCAGCGTAGCAACAACATCTTCAAACAGCCTCTTCCCCAGAGAAGTAGAGAAGCCACTTCACCTTTCAAGGAATGTAACCCTAACTATTACAGCTACACACAGTCAGCAACAACTCCTTGAGGACTGAATATGGCTGATGTGATTGAAGAAGTGACCTGGAGGACAATGGTGTTTCTCCTGCAAGAAACCACCAGGGTGACAGCAGCAGTACCGAGGTGCAGACCTGTCCATGTACCTTCAGTCTACCAAGAAGCAATGACAACAGCTGACCACTGATGTTGCCCAGCCTTATTCTGGTCTCTACTTACCTATTCAGTAGAAAGCCTTGGTCAATATGAGTAGATTTTCACTGTACCTGTAAACTTCAAGGATTCTTTTTTGTCTTTTTCATTTTTTTTTTTTCCCATGGCACCAATCTCTACATCATCTTAAATTCTGATTAATCTAAGTCAGCTGCAACTTCTTGCAGTTATTTTTAAAGGGAGAAAGAAACTGAATCAAAAGAGCACCAACATTTCCTGGTCTTCACTTTTTCTGACTTGTCTATCTAAAGCCATAAGCTCTTTAATGCACACTGTGCCCCTCAGGTTAGGAACGTGCAACACCTGTGATTTCCCTGTGGGTCTGTAGATGTTACAGTAATACAAGCAATACCTGACAGTGTTTAAATGCTGACATCTGGAGTTCACTTGTTGAGAATTTTATGAGGGAAAAAAAACAAACAAAAACAACAACTCACTTTATATGTAATTTTACATGTCACAGCTTTGTTTTTCATTCCCAAATATCATCCCTTTCCTTCAAGAAGTGAACCTTCTGTTGCATGAAATGACTGTCATCTTGTGAATGTTGTAATTGCCTTTTGCAAGATGAAAACCAGGTATAGTAATTAAAAAAAAAAAAAAAAAAGCCAACCATCTAATGGAGCAACAGCTACATATATGCACACAGCTTTTTTTAACTTAAGAGGTGGGAGTGGACAGGCTTGGAAAGAACAGGCTGTGCCCCATTGTAAAATGTTATGGTAGAAAAATATCTAGGCCCTGCTTTGTGATTTAAATAGTAAAACCCTTACATCTATGCATCTTTATCACAAGTGATTTCAAAGGCCTTCACAGCATAAGCAGAAACTATTCTGCTCAGCCCTGAACGGCAGCCAGCCCTGGGGTGAAGCAGCATGGCTATTTAAAAGTGATTTACAACATGAGGTTAAGAGGAGTATTCGATGCAAATGAACTCACTGGATGACATCTGATGGCTAACATGCCATTAGCCTTCCTCATACCAAGCCAACATGTCAGGCTTTTGTGAAAACCACCATGATTTTTTAAATAAAAACAAATTTTAAGAAGCTCAAAGGGCTTATCCAGTTGGAGCTGGGGGAGAGGAATTGAATTTTGTTCATGAGGTGCTCTCCAGATGAAATTTCACTTACAAAAGAAAAGGTTTAAAAAAAAACCAAAACAACAAAACCAACCAACCTGTCTGGGTGGAACCTGGCAGAAGTGCCTAGACAGGGGACTTTCCCTGCTACCCTGCACTAACTTGTCCCATTAATCCTTTTAATTTCATGTATTCATTTGTACACAGCTTAGCGTGTTCACTGCATGCCAGTACAAATCATGTTTTGCTCCCTCTTCTCTCATCATCCTCCTTTCTCTGACAGGACATCGCTGAAACATATGTGGTCTGTCAGCTGGGCCAGTGGGATGCAAATCTCTTTTTGTCCCCTTGGGGTGCCATCGATACTTTATTAAGAGTTTGCATGTCTCTTTATTCAGGGAAGTGATGGACTAACTGTATTTTCCTTCCTCTCTAGTCATCTCAGAAGGCAATAAATAAATAGATAATCTCTAAAAATGCCTAGTAAATAATGGCTGAAGGAGAATCAACTCATAATTTATCTAGGTTTTCTAAAAATTAAAATTTGTTTTAAAAAAATGTATGTTTCAAGTATCATTTCCCTCCCTTTTTCCTGGAGCCATGTCACAAAATAAGTTAGTGATACATAACTGAGACTCATTTGCACTGAGTATCCAAAACTCTGTTTAAAAAAGCTAGCTCATCCACCCATCAGACTTTGAAAATATAGGCTCTATACCATATTCGAGTCAGGACCTGATCTGGATGTGATAAGTCCTCCCTACTGTGGGGGAGCTGCCATTTAATTTGAGGACAAAGTTCTAACAAACAAACATCTGAAGGTTCACCAAAGCTTCAAAGCTAATTGTTTAAATTTACCCAAACCCATGCTGACTCCCCTGGTTTGGTGATGCTCAGTTTGTGCTTAACCTTAAGCATATGGCAGTGAAGTCCTGTCCTGGTTTTGCTAGGATAGAGTT
>NW_010314596.1:22415-47442 GCF_000700745.2 Antrostomus carolinensis | reverse complement strand
TGTGCGAGGGAGACAGGAGTATCTGCCCGGCTCTAGTCAGGTATTGCCAGGTGCCTGTGTGCCGCTGGTGTCTGTGACCCCAGGGCTGTTACCAGGTGGAAAGAAGGAGATTTATTGTTTTTCTACCTAAAATGAGTATTTCCCACACTGTCACCTCCATCCCGCCTTAAAAAAAAAAAAAATCCAAGTCCCTAGTAGTCCTTTTTCCGGGAAGAGTTTAAATAATAGACTTTGTTTAGATATGTCGGGAGGGAAACGGTCAGAGAAAGGACAAAAGTTCCCAGCCAGCCGCTTCCTTTGTCTTGGTACCACCTGAGCTCATTCTCCAGTTAAAACTAACAATGACTTGGTTTTACCAACGTGTTGCACAGTTTTTTAGCTAAAAAGTAGGAAATTTCCAATTCAGCAGCTCTGGCAGACCAACAGGAACAGCCCGACTTTCCCCATACTTCAAAGGCTAAAATGAAAGCCAAGAAAAAGAATCAGAGGAAAAAAGAAAGCCAGAAGCAAACTCTTACATCCCCGTGGCTTATGCTCACTGTGCACTGTATATAGACATTTAGAAAACACTGAGGTTCACAACTATTTGGGATAAATATTTTCCAGAGACTTAATAAGAGCTGGAGGGTTTTGTGCGAAGGCTTCATGGATGGCTTCTTATTGCTGCCTAACAGTGCTGGCTAGGAAGTATTTAAGAGCTTTTTTAACTCTAAAAGTAGTTGAGTAATTCAAGATAAATATTTCTTTGGAGAAATACAGTCTGACAACCAGTAATGGAGTTTTGAAGTGCCAGGAAAGAGCTGAGACGATTACTCTGCTAATGAGGACGTTGAGGCTGGTACTCTGGCACTGCCTTTTGTGTTGTTTACGTTGGGATGTGTGAATCATCTTCCTGGTACAGTGTTTCATAAAGTCTTGTCCCTGATGTAGAATAACTAAATGAGATATAGTGCACCAGGACTGGAGGTACTGTATTATGCTTCAAGAGTTTAAATAAATAGTGTGCAGTATGAAAAAGCTGCACAGATTTATTGATCGTACCACCGAGTGCCTTCCTAGTGCTGACACTGTTTGGCACTGCTCTGCTGTCAGTGAAATGCTCATTTAGCCCCAATTTTACAAACTAGATTTTAGCAATAAATATGAGAACACAAATAAAAAGGGGCTTCAACGGGGATATTTGATGTTTTCAGTGGTTTATGTTTAGAAATAATTTACACAAACTTTGGAGACTCATTGAATGTTAACAGCAGCCTTGGAATTTTCAAAGAGGTTTTCCAATATATTGGTAACTAGGAAGAACTAGCAATTGGTAGTGAACTCAAAGGATGTATAGACCAGAGGATGCCACTCCAGACAGTTGCTGTGCTTAAAAAATATCAGATGCTATTTTTGTTGTCCTGGAAATTCCCTAGGAAAAATTTTCATTCCTCAGTAAAACAAATTTTGATGAACTTGGCTTCACTGGCTAGGGAGTGGGAGTTCCTCCTCTTCTAAAAAAGCTGAAAAAAATATTCTGCTGTGGAATTACTGGGCATTTTGCAGGAATTAAAGTCACAATCTGAGGGCTGGGGGAATGTTGTGAGTTTACAGCACTGCCTTTGCATCTCTTGGCTCTGTTCTCTGAGTTTTAACACATTTGTGACAGAACTAACACGTAGTGTGATTCTGTCCATGAGCTGTTTTTGTTTCAGATCACCAGACATTTTGGGAAATGTTTCTAATACAGGTTTTATATAAAATATGTAAAAATATTGAAAGCACTAGTAGTTTCAACCTTTTATCAGTAAAGGTTGAATTAATTATTAGTCACATCACCTTATTGTCATTATACCCACCATAATTCATGGAGATAAAATCATCTTTTAACAATTTAACCTAAATTCCCTGAATTAGTAAGACTGCTGTACACAAACCTCATTTTTTTCTTTTTTTTTTTCACCTACAAACCTGCTCAAATAACGACTAAACTTAGTTATTGATTCTAATAACCAGAGCAGGGGTAGCACCTGCTTCTGAGTTTCCACAGCACTGAGCACAATGAACCTGATAAAGGCCCACACTGCCTTTTATAAAGTTAATTAATTAGTTTTGATCATCTACATGCTTGTATTACTTTTGAATAATGGTTCAACTCTAAATTTTTCTATCATCTAAATCCTGGCTAATTAATTTATTCTAGTATTTTTGAGATAATTTCCCTACTTTAACTGATGAGGCATCTTTACTAGAAGTGTTTTTAAACAGAATCTTTTAATACTGTCTGATTGGCATTCTTACAAGTGCTTTTTATCTCTTAGGTCAGCACTCTGGATGTTACAGATAGGTATAGAGTTTGTGTGCCTACTCTGGAATGGGATCTGATTTTTAAGCATTTTTAAAGTGCAGGTGACCTTCATCTAGTACTGCTTAATACAGTCCTGTGAGAGTAAAGGTAACTTGGCACCCAGCACACTGGGTGAACAGGGAAACACCAGACACTTGATTTGCACAGATCTTTAGGAGGCATTTCATGTGCTGAGGTACGTGCTTAGTGCCAGTCTGTGTTCCGGGATATCGTGTGTGGCTACAGGCTGCCGTGAGTCTCCACAGATCACGTGCTGTGCCTGAGGTTCCTCTGCAGATGTCTCAGACACCCCAGGGTATATAAATGGCCCAAGTCGCACAAGGAATTGACTCCCGACCTCGGTGTCTATTTTTTGTTTAGGCAGTGCAGCCAGATGGAGGTTTGTCAGGTATTATTCTAAATATACAAAAATAAAATAACCATTGATCACACCGGGTAGACAGGACATGACTCTGAAGAGCTCTGCTGAAATGTCCACATATGGTATGTTGCATGGTACTTTATTTGTCCCAGAAGAATTAGGATGATAGATGGTAGCTGGGATTTGAACTTGTGCATCAGGAAGTCCACTTTGAATGTAAAGGGGCAGTATATGTTTTGTGGAAATACCAATGTAAAGAGGATGTCGTGGAAGAAGGGGTTCCAGTTTTACTGGAATAGTGGCATCTCTGTGGAAACGAGGCAGTTGTTCATAGTCCTGGCTGCAGGTTGTGAAGCCCGTTCAGGAACGGGGTGTGATGGGGTTACAGCTCTGCCTGCGGAGCCAGAGGTCTCTGTGGAGGCTGCCAGGGTTGGTGGCCGTGCCCTGGAGCAGGCAGGGCTGCAGGAGGGCTGGGAGCAGCGCAGCAGGGACAGGCCAGAGCAGGAACCGAGGGAGGCCACGACGATTTCAGAACTGGCTGACGTGTGTCTGTGTGCGTATGTGTGTACACACATGGAGAAAGACATCTCCAAGTAAGTCTGGGCTGCTGAAGGGAACAGGTTAATTTTGACTGGCACCCACTGCAAACTGTTATTGTTTTGTTTCTGTAGGCAAACCAGAGAGGGAGAGAGATCGAGTCTAAAGAAGTGATCTTCTGTCCTACATGCTTTGAATGTACTGACTGAAGAAAACTTCTTAAAGTTCTTTTAAGATGCATCATTTTTAAGATGCATCTTAAAAAGCAGTCTTCTTGAAGGCAGTAGCTCTTGGAAACTAACAGACAGCTTTTGAAAATAAAGGGTTTAGGGTTGACTCTAGAAACTGATCCTCTTGTTAAAAACATTGATGAAACAGATCTTCAACACAGAAAAGAACTAGAGACTCTGATGGCAAATTTTCCCCTCTTCAGAATTTCTTTTTATTCTTTTTTTTTGCAGTGCTGTAGCTGTAGTGATGAGATGAAAGCTGAGTTGCCTGTCTGGAAAGCTGGGTAAGGATAACTGCCTTCTGAGGTGGTTGTGGACCCCTTTCATTGCTGGCGTGAAGTACCTTTTGTGCTGAGTGCCCTCTTGAGGTCTCTGGCACACAGTGACCTGGACGAATCCCGGGTAGCGGTGACTGTAGCTGAGCTGTTCCTGAGTCCTTCCTTTAAAGGTTTTTCCTCTCTTTTTTTCTCCTTTGGGAGACATGTTTTAAACAGCCTAGACGAGGGGAACATAGTTAGGTCAGCTGTTACTTTAAGTCCGAATTATGGACAATGAGTAACTCAGAAAGGGTGAAAATGATTCAGAACTTCATCCAAAATCCCAATCAGCCAAACTAAATCTGTTGCCTATTCAGGAGTTTTGATTTGCTGTATTGATGTATAGAAATGTGCTTCCTACTTATGTTTCTGGTTTTCTGGTTTTTTTCTTTCCTAGTTCTGGCTGGAACTAAAGGGAAATTGCTCAAATACCCTTTGAGTCTCTTCTTGCAAGACGTATCAGAGATCTCAGGGGGAAGCCTGTTGTCCTTACTCTTCCAGCCAAGTTCTGTAGTCAGAGGAACTGGATAACTTCAGTAAGTATGGTAACTTTTGAGTACTTATCTGGTTTTCTTATAAACTGTTTGTAAATTTTCCCACTTATTCCAATTCCCTCAACTATATTAGTTTAAAAACGATACCTGCAGTTATCCTGACCAGCATGCAGTCTTCGTTCAAAATATTTATTAAATATTCTGAATTTAAGAAGCAAAATTCAATATTGCATTATTATTAATAATATTGGGTTCTGACATGGAGCATTTTGCCTTTGAAAAGCCTTTAGAAATATATTTTGTTTGGACTCTGTATACACTTATTTTGCTGTTAGTGTAGCAGGTGTTTTTCTTAACCATTTTCTAGGAGAAATCCTAAGTTTAGAGGAAATGAACACTCGATTATTTAAATTTCCTGAGATTAGAGGAAGAACACTTTGCCAAACAATGCCTCTTCACTTCAAAACCTTTCCCCATAAATTATGTTAGGAGATCTTATTAAAAGTCTGTAAAAATTTCCTATTAAAAATGGTTGATTGCAGTCCAGACCATCACAGCTTTTGTGCTTTCAGTGAAATACCCCAGCTGTCGCAAAGAAATATATTGTGAGACAAAAGGTTTTGTTTCCTTAGTCATAAATTATTTTTGTGATATCTGAAGTAAGATAAAACTTTCACTTATGTTTGAGTGAAGGAAGATTCCAGTGATAACTTCTTCAAAAATCTATAAAAAGAATATAAGAATGTAGATCTAGATAGCAAATTAGAATCAGACTTCCTTTTTGTTTAAGGAAAGCAATTATTTCTGAAGTCAGTGAAGATTATAACCAGGGATAATAACATAACTTCGCAAAGCACGGTGCCTTTATCTCAGTAGAACCTGAAGTTTAAGCTTTCAAGTCTGACCTTTGAGAACTGTACAGTAGAAACCTTTAGTGTTGGCTGGTTTTTTAAACCAAAGTTAAACAATAGTAAGTAGCCTGTTTACTAGTTATACTTAAAAAACAACAATAGGCCATTTTTTCAGATTTTAAAGAAGTATTAAACAAACTTATGGCTTTGACCATATTTCTTTTTCTGTTGGCAAATGAGTTTTCTGCTAAGGAATTCTGCAGGAACAGCAGCCTTTTAGAGGAAGAAGGGCTGTATTTACACTGAATAGACTGTGAAGTATTTGCTGTCAGGACTGGATTCTAACTATGTTCGCCCAATCAAGAAGTAGAAGTATATTCCACATAGGACTTGAGTATGTAGTGAAAAGTTAATGGTACAGCTTATATACTAAAGGTTATTTTCCTAAATCAGTTGCCAAATAATTTTGATTGAAAGATAAATTAGGATATTCACCATTCGCTCATTGCTTTATGTATAAAGGTCAAATATTGCAATCTCCTCCCCTACTCGTTATAGAGATTGCTGAATAAAGAAAGATAGTACAGGTGCTGGAACTCTGAGTTTGAGAGAGATTTTGGGTTATGTATGGAAAAATCAATATGCTTTTTCTACCTATCAACTGTTATTATAACTAAGCCAGTTCTCTTTACCCTGCGCCATCACGAGAGTTTACTGGAACATGTTTATATATATATTTAAATTAGAAGTGTACAAAAAAAAAAAAAGTAAGATGGTCTTTTCTTCTGCTGTGTAATTTAGAAAAATAGAGTATGCAGCCTTCATCCTTTAATAAGATCCATTACTGCAGCCCCCTACTTTTTTACTTGGAGTGATTTTTCTTATGAATCGAAATCCATCTTTGTAGTGCTCTTTTATGGCGACATACGCTGTGCATTCTTCAGGTCAGACTTGCTCAGACTGAAAGAACCATGAAGGTAAATATCTTTAGTGTAAGGTCTAAAGCAAAATAATCACCCTTTGGGAATTATTTCCTTTGTGAGGATGAAGATACATATTTCACATCACATATACCCGGGGCAGGGACAAGGTGAGTCACATATTTGTGTTGGTGGGATCCAGGAGCTGATGCACTCCAGCGTAGGTGAGGTGCCTTGGGTACACAATTACATACAGCTCCAGCCACTGCTGAACAGCGTCTGGGGCGCTTTTGGGGTCGGAGAGGAGTACCTGAAACCTCTGTAGTCCTCTGTACCCTGTTAGGATCTAGCTCTGTGTTCTCACTCGTGCTGGTCTTTTACAAGTAATCCCACCAATGTCAGTGAGACTTTTCTGTAATAAAATGCTGTCTGACAAGAATATGGATATCAGAATCTGGCCCTGCTTGTACTAATTCCATTTTAATGAATACTTAAATGGAGTTGTTATTAAAAAAGTCTATTTCCTAATATTCAATAAATCAAAACTGTAGAATCAGTTTGCCAGTTGTTGCCACTCCAGTCAAAGCCAGTTTCTCTTGTACTGAAAAGACTAGTACATACTGTCTCCATTCAGGAGGGATTAATTGAAATACTTTTATCTGCTTCATAAGATTTATTTCTAATAATGAAGAGTAAGGAAAAGTAGGGGAGCTTTAAACATTTATTATTTTTATTACAGCACCATATATTCATGAGATGTTTCACAAACACACAATTTGCTTAACATAAGCAGCTCGTTTCATGAATGAGCAACTTCAGAATAAAAAAAGCATTATTCATTTCTCTGATCATATCCATTTAATTTCACCAGATGAAGCTTTGAGCTCTATGTGATAATGCAGAGATACATATTAAAACCTGCTAAGATTTTGTAGGTCAGTCATCTAATGAAGATTATTAGAGCAGGAGTGTGGCATGCTACTGGGAAAGCCACCTGACATGAGTCCCTTCTGTTGTGAAACAAAGTTGGATTCTCTGTATGGAGAGTGTTTTGGATTTGAGATGGTTTCTCCTTACACATGGAAGAGGACTGATCTGCTTAACTTCCATGGTGACATTCATACCAAGGAGTAGGAAGTGAGCATGATGCTATTTGACTTTGTTGCACATTAACAAGATATAAATAAAAGACTGTGAAGGGAGAGCAAAAAAGAGACTGAATTCATTTAAGTCACAGGTAAAGCTGCCATTGTATTGAGAGCCCGTCAGAAAAATTCTGGCAGAGTATTGTTTACTTAGAATTTGCTAAATCTTTGAAATCCAAATGTTTCACAAGATAGGGAGTGTTCAGTTCCCTCAAGATGTTCTTCTAGACAACAGGCAAACTTCCTGATTTTATACCTTTACACGTGCCAGGTTTTCAGAGTCTCTGGCTTTGATGCAATCCACTAGACACCCGATGTGGGACCAAGGATGCCAACTCCTCCGTTGCTCTGCAGCAGCCTACCAGGTTGTTTTTATAAATTACATATTTTCTCCAACAATAAATATTGCTCCTAAAAGGAATACTGAAATGAAGATAATACGACTTTTCAGTAATAGGGCTTCTAACGTCAGCCATTCTGTTTAAACTGTTCAATTTTCAACAGAATTAAAGATCTACACAGTATATTCTACCTCCTGCAGACTGCAGTTGTTAAAAGAAAATAAATCACTTAAACAGGGTCATGAGCAACAAAGGCCAATGCAGGTTCAAAGTTTACAGGTCTCTGCATTTATCAGGTAGAAATATGCTACATTTCACTATTTCATAAAATATCCTTTTATGAAAAAGCCATCAATCTTTGTATGTCCTACTAAAACTGATTTCTCAAATGAAAGAAATGAATGATGACACCAAATCAAGAAATCGTTTATGAGTTTATATTTTTGCAAGACCACCATGACTTTCACATACGTTTTCAATTTTGGTAAGGATGTGATTATCATGTGGATATGTTTTACTCCCACCATCTGTACTAAGGGAACTGTCAGAACTGTGTACCCTTTCTTGGGCAGTTCAGGATTTGCTCAGATTTTTTCATTAATCTATACTGAGTTTTATCCAGTGATCGTTATCATTCCTGTACATTATCTACAGATTTTCTGGGGTTCATATATATATATATATGTAATCACATATATCATATGTAAGTTCACATTTAAACTAAAACTGCTTCTAAATGACTTAGTTATATCTCAAAGTTTTTTAACCTTTCTGTGGTATGATTTTTGTGTGATTTCTGTCACACACTCTGCAAAATGTCATCTTAATTACAGATCTTTTGTTATCTTCTGGTCTTTCCTTACCATTGACACACTTCCTCCAGGAGTCACCAAGCTCTTCAGCCAACTGAAAAATTTAGATACTTAAAGCCAATATTGTATATTCATGCTTAAGGTATTGTAGAACTACAAGACAGTGGTTTTGGGCAGGAATAATATAAGAAATTACTTTATTTCTCACATAGTAATGGCAACCAGTGCAACAACCAGCATGCTGCACTGTAATAAGGAGAAGGGATCTCTGTTCTGGTAAATGATGTGGTCTGCCTTTGTGTCTACATAAAGCAAATGAGCTCGGCCTTCCTATGTCTCCAGTGAAAAAAGACACAAACGAATTAATATGGTTTATTAAGTATCAATCTCATAAGAATAAGAATGTTAATCTGAACTTCTGAGAAAGAACTTAATACTTGGGTTTTTAAGAGGAGCATTTTGCTCCTTTTGCTATGGCGTGTATTTTGAAAAAATATAATTCTTGCACTGTTTTTTAGGAAATTAGCTTTTTCCAGTTTATTTAGCAGTTATCTTATTTAACTATCTTTTGATTCAGTGATGAAAATACAGAGTTAAACAATGTTCTGTACTTTCTTTGTAACTGAGAAGTTAGACTTTTGGTCAAAGAATATATGCTATCTAAACATATATTTATTCCTATCAGCCTCTCTTTTTCTCTCCTGGGGAAAAAAAAAAGGGCAAGAAAGAATGGAGTTTAGTTGTAAGTTTTAGGAAGAATATTTTGCCAAGTCACATGCAGAGTAAGTGTTTAATGTGGAGTTAATGTTATCAGAACACAAGCCTTGCTGCACTATGCCTAGCATTGCTTTTTTTGCAGCTTTTATTGTAGTTCGAGGGTCTTGCACAGTAATTTAAACAGCCTACTCTTGTATGAGCGTGCCATGAAATACATCTTATGACACCACCAAAGACTCTGGAAAACCTTACATACAGAGAAAACATAAACATCTTTCAATGAGCACGTTATATTACAAACCAAACATCTTCCCAAAACAAAATCTATCTTGTCTGAGTAGACTGAAAGGTAAACAAAACTTTCTTTTCATCTAGTGATGACCTTACAGAAAATGTTGCTGTTAGAGCAGGCAAGATAGGAAG
This sequence comes from Antrostomus carolinensis, assembly GCF_000700745.2. Taxonomy (NCBI): domain Eukaryota; kingdom Metazoa; phylum Chordata; class Aves; order Caprimulgiformes; family Caprimulgidae; genus Antrostomus; species Antrostomus carolinensis. The sequence continues at coordinate 37,947 of NW_010314596.1, read as the reverse complement.
TTCTGGATTTTAATTTTTTTAAATGAATCTCAGAAGAATTTTACTTACTTGAAATTTGAGGGTTTTTGTTCCATGTCCTCCTCAAAACATCCTGAAAAAAATTCACAGAATTCTGTAACAACTCCCTCAGGTGCCAGAATAACGCTCCCAGATCCACAAACTGACTCTTGAGAGTTCATCGTGCTTTGCCTTTACCTCTCAGTACTGTGCTCTGTAGTTCTTGCAGTCAAGGGCCCATGGCTGATTCACACATCAAAAACATTCAAAGTAGCTGGAAGAATCTGAGGCCATGGGCATAAAGAGTAAAGAGCACATAACCCTACTTGGGAAGTTGTTTGTTACTTAATGAATTCTCTGCCTGAAGAAAAGCAGATTAGGAACTTGGCGGCTTTAGGTGTCAAAAAGGCAGTTTCCATTCTAAGTGGAATGGAAGCGTTATCTTAAAAGTATCTTAGAAGCACTTTCCCTCCCTTTGACCCATATAAAATCTGTGGAAACCCTGTTAAATGTCCAAGATATGGCAATATTTTTCAAATGGCTAAGATAGTTAAATTCCATTCTGATGACCATCGACACTGTAAACAGTGTGTGTAATCTTAATTTTGAAGAGGATGTCTCTAAAGAAAACTTTATTAATGTGTTCTGTAAATGCATGCAGTTTTGCAAGTACATGAGCATGGTCACATAGGAGTGTGTCATGATGTGTCATGTAGTTTGGTATGCTGCATCTGAGCAGGGCTGTTGGGGGGTGATGGCTGCAACTCCAGAACAAGCTGTCAGAACAAGTTGTCCAGGGAAGGCAGGGGAAAAGTAGTGGAAAGGGTCTTCCTTGTCTCTTCTCAGCCACTGTTTGACGTGCCACGAAATGTAATTTCCTTCTCTAATAAAACCCTGATTGCTTTTATAATCTGTCATTGATTACCGAATGGTAATGGTAAGAGATCTTTATCTGATCCATGGAATCACACCATTTTTATAGTGCTTTCAATTATATTTTTCTTAAAGAGTGAAGGATGTTCTGTGAGAAGTACTGAGAAGTATCTGTTCCAAAATGAGTGGGAAGCATGTCTTTACAATGTTTTAAATTCCTTTTCCAAGCTTAGTAAAGCCCGGGCTTCCACTAGTTAATTATGTGCTGTTACACTTTAGTTTCAATAAAAATGAGTTACGATACAGACTAAATACAGAGTGCCTATTTTCTCTGTGTCTTTCTTTAATATGCATCTGCTAAATACCCTCTTACTCAATAATTCTCTAAGCTCTGTGATCCTCATAGTGAACGTCTCTCCTCATCAAGAAATCTTTTCATATATCTAATACTTTGTCTGTGGCTCTGACCCTCTCTGTGAGAAAAGGTCCCATAAGTTGTCTTGAAGAAAAGGTTTTGAAGGATGTATCCCTCTCTAAGGTACCAGGAGTACAGCATGCTGCTATTGTATAGAAGTCTCACAAGGGAGCAGAGCTATCTCTAAAACAGTGCAGCTTCCCAGTGCTGAAGAACCCCTCTCACTAGGAGTTGCACTGCCGTTGTTACTTGTCCGTGCTGTTTAATTCTAAGAGCACGGTGATACGTGATCCATATTTGTCTTGCTCTGTCCTCAAGGACATACTAATGTGCTGCTGGGTTAGAAATACTTTCTTTAAAAGTACTCAAATGCTGGAAAGCTGTTTTTTCAGGGTAGTGCAACCTGAGAACATCTTTTCTTAGGAAAGAGAGCAGTTCAGAAACTTCTTAACCATTTAAATGCACTGCTAGTTTTTGTAATTTAACTTTTTTTGAGTTACAGTATATAATTATATGAGCTATGTATTTCAAATAAATAATGTATAATTATCACTTCTTTCTTTTCTATGGAGTCAACTTTTGTGATAAATCTCAAATTTTTAAGAGCTGTATCTTGCTTCCATAACTCAGGCAGAGGTACTACCCTTCATGGTATTCTTTTGTTGTTTCTAAGTTCACTATATCCTGTTGTCCTTCTTGTCTGAGAAATATCTGCGGGGAACTGCATGGACCTGACACTTAAAAAGTTTATGCTTTCACATTTACAGCTGAGTGCGAGCTTCTGTCTACTGCCATGTTATCACAGCAAGGTCTGAACTTACTTTAGATAACTATTTGAATGTGATACCCCTAATCAGACAGTCTTTTATACTGTTAATTCTTTAATTAACCTGTCCATAATCCCTTCTCAGTACTCCTTCCTCCTGCACATTTGCAAGAGTGGGAACTGATCAGAACTGTAACATTTTACAGCTCTGCTGGATTTTACAGTATTTCGTTTCCTGAATCACCTGTGAAGAATTCCAAATGACAAAGCTCCCAGAAACCTCAAAATAAAGAAACTGGTTCTACTTTTCTAAAACACTTCTAAAAACCACATCCTAAAATTAGTATAATTAAGGACTCTCATAGCCTTCTAGCCAAGCTTTAATAAGGCTACACAATGGATCTCAATTAATAGAAGTATAAACCTGGATCCTAGAGAAAGCAATTATTCGTGCTCATGTACTGAGGAAAGGATTTGTCTTGTCTGTTTAGCGCGGGTGTCTGCATGGGATCCAGTCACAGAGACAGAGTTGATGAAGAGAATCGGTGTTAGGGTCAACTCAGTTTACTGGTGTTAATTGTCCACCTAAGAATGTCTACCCTACCCTCAGCTCAGTGAAGGGGCAGGCTGACTGACATTCAACATGCCACAGAAAATGTGCGAGTTAGTTATTAGAGATAGACAATATAATACTGACACAGTCTCACATGCATTCCTAAAATCATGGCTGACACTATTTGTGAATTTTATATTTCTCTGATTTAAGCAGATTTGTTTGCTGATTATTGTATGCCATATTGAAAATTAATGTATTATAAAAACACTTTTCATCAGAAAAACTACGATGGGACAGGACACAGTGCAGAAATATAGGAAGAAGCATTGGCACTTTTGCCACGTGGCAGATTTTGTGTGTTTCTTAATATGAAGTTCAGATCTGACATTTGAATATTAAAGCCCCATATTTCAAAAGAAGCCCAAGGTGACCTTTAAATTAAAGGTTTGGCATCTTTAGTTAGCATACATAGTATAGATGCCTCTTCAGTCAGTTATCCAATGTACAACAAATGCAGAGTGAGCAAACAGCAATTTCTCACTCTGCTGAGAAGTAAGCAATGCTAGAATAACCATGTGTAGCTTTGACCATTCATCTTCCAGGAAAGCTCTGCTTACTTGCTGCTGCTGCACCTGATATTGCTTGTAGCAAAACTAGATATTGAGGAGTGCTACTGGACAGTTTCAGAAGTTTAGTTCCAATTGATGTTTTCCTTTCAAATCTCGTATTTGTGATATTAACCTGGCTTTCTGGAGAGTGAGCATTTCTCATTGGAAAACCACTGCTCGGAGGTAATTTGCATTGGAGAATAGCTTTGAGTGCAAGCACCATGGGAAGAGATGTTGTTACCAGCTAAGAATTCTGCACTCAAAGAGAGCTTTAATGGAAATAGCTGGTTTTATTGTTTTAACTCCTGTTAGCATTTGGCTGGATTCTGTGTCAGTTGCCTAGTGTGTATTGATGGAGTGGGGTTCTCCCACTTTTCCAAATCACCAAGAAAACTCTCTGCTTAAAGAGTAATTATACGGCTGTGCATGTTCAGTCATCTGACGATTTGGAACAAGAGTAGTCAGTTATGTTGCAGTGTGTGTTAGTTTTCTAAGTGTTAGGTGAAGGCTGACAGAGATCACATTTCTGTGTTTTTCTGCTCAGTTCAGACCACAGCCTCTAGAGGTAATGGATCCCTGCAGAACCTCGCTGGAGCAGATCACCGAACAGTGCAGGATTTCAAGAGCTGATGCACTTTTATTGCTTCAATATTCTTGTCATGAAGGTGATGGGTTTTGTATTGTGGTTTCATATATCAGTGTGGTTTTACGTCTAAAAGCTGAGCCCTGTTGGTAAGCTGGATCCTTTTTTTTTAAAAAAAAAAAAAAGGTTTTTCTTTTTTTCTTAGACATGAGTTGTAGTAATAGGCTTCTGTCTGTATAGATTCATATATGCTACAGTGAAAAGGCTAAATGCCCGTATATGCAGAACTGCTGGCAACTGGAAGGAGGCTCTGCTCTTACTGGGGTCTCTAGATGTGAAAAACTCCTGTAAAAAACATCATAAAATTTATCAGAGCATGGGTCAATCACAGATCAGATGGGTTTGTCCAAGAGAATGACAGCTGTAGCCAGCTACAGCCCTTGGTCAATAGCAGACTGGTCCTGCTGTTGGTGAAGTTGCATTTTGCTCTGAGGGTAGGTGATGAGCACCATGTTTGCTACTGCATCTCTACTCTGGGAAATGTTAGGCAAGCTGCAAGTGCTTGCTAGATGGACTGTGTCTCAGAACACACTATGGCCCCAGTTATTATAAAAACCATAACAATCCAGCCAACTGGATGAAATTGCCTAGAATGTCTGTTTATTACTCTGAAAAATCACATAGTTCTTTTTCTCCCCTTTTTTAAAGGAACACAAGAGAAGACTGGGGTTTTATATCCCGTCTTCATTGAAGCAGATATTTACAGGCTAGTTACAAAGCACTGGAATGTGGTTTATATTAGATGTGCATGTGCTTTTATGTATGCAGTTATGTATTCATTCTGTAGTGAAGCAGAGGGCATCTCTAACCCCACTGTTGTTACATACTCGGCAGTGACGATTCGGGTTTCCTCATTCCTTCTAACATCTGTGGGATTTGCATTTGTGTGAATGTGCCAGCATGATTTGGGAGTGACACCAGGGGTCACAGCATGGCACTGCACTAAGTAATCACGATCTCCCATGGCCAACTGAGAGGAGGAGCCTCTATTTTGGAATTCTGATGTTGCTCCAGGAGGTCATTGCCCTGGAGAGTCAGGCCACAAGTGCCAGAGGCAGCTGCCGGATTTTGAATGGCACACAGCTGGCTGGGACTCGTGGCAATCCGAGAGGCGTCTGTGGCAGTTTGCTTTGCAGTTCCTTGGTCCTGACAAGGTCCAGGCTTAGCTGCCATTACCAGAACTCCTGGTCTTGTGTGCAGGTGAGATACACCTGGCCCAGCTGATTGGCAGCATCTTGCCTTTTAAGGGGGCAGCATCTTGTGGCCCCTGTGATGTTCCCACCAGGAGAACAGCCTTGAATTAAATACAACATTTCAGCAATAACTTCTGATTCTGAAGGCTTCCTCTTTGCTGTCTTTAAGATGGCTTTCCAGATGCAACAGCCACTCATGCCTCCACATTATCCTGAGAGGTGGTGTTGTTTTTATTGTCATATCTGTGCTTCATTTGTTGAAAAGCGGAGGAGCAGAGCCCTCATGGGCTGTGTTCTGCATGTGCCGGTATCCAGACTCCAGCAGGAACTTGGGAAAGACATATAGTTCTTTCACTGAACACAAGCATTAATGGTAGCACTGAAACATCGAGGTTAAAAATTTTAAGTAAGCGTGACAAAATTTGAAGGGACAGAATTTGAACCAAATACTTGGAAATACTTGAAGGTTAATTTAACTTTAAAAATTTTTAAAATCATTTTTTGGTGAAGAATTTTCTGTCCAATATAGTAAGGTGAGGTCTATAAAACTTGCTTCCTTATTTTTTGTGTTAAATGTGTATGTGCATGTTAAAAGTTTTTAGTGGCACTGAGTCTATTTTATGTTGTGCTCTTTTGAAAATAAGACATGAGGACTTTTAAAAGCTGTTGTTTTTCTTGACTTCACCTTCATTAATCTTATTTAGTTTCTGTAAGGAGCTATTTTGTGAGCTCCACCGATGGGTAATGTTTTCTTTTCCAAAGTTCATGATTCTTCTATTCAAATCACTAATTTTCACTGTTACACTCCAGTGGTTTAGTGCTTCCCAGGCCTCAAGGAATGAGTTTAATTAGCAATGCTGAATAAATTCTGAGACATGATTCATCTTTCTTGTCACTCAGATCTAAGTAACAAAAATGCAATTTTAAGATGTACTTAAAAGCCTTGTGGGAATGTCTTCTTCTGTATAACTACTAAAAGATTCAGATGTAAACTAGTCAAAAAGGATTTTACCTGTCTGTCCATTATCAATTTAGCAAAGAGATGGAGGATTCAGTCATATGTCCTTGAAGTCACTGGTACGTTGTTTTCAAAGTACTGAGCAATGAGTATGAGCAGGACTTGGCACATACATTCCAAATTAAAACTGTGCATTAGAGCTTTTTTAGATTAAGCAATTGATTTGGCAAATTTCCATACTGTCCTGGATTTAATGTGATTTAATTTGTCTTTGGCTTTTTATATTTTGAACAAAGCATACAGAAATCCACTGAAGGGAAAATAGCATTTCCCAATGAACCTAATTATTGCAGTGCAGAGGTCCAGATTTTGTCGTGTCCTTTTCTCTGAACCAAGAGCAGGTGTATTTCTAAGACAGAGTGTCATGAGGGGAAAATAGGGAATGCAGAAAGGGAAAGAAGGCGTGAACTCAGGGAAGTGGAAGTTAAATCTAAAGCTTTGTTTCAGCATGTGCCGTAGGCACTGCTAGCAGTACAGAGGGCTGTAGCATTTTGCCATCGTGTACCACCTTCTGTGCAGAAGGCTCAGAGCATTTTACACCACTAATGGATGACAACTCTGCCTCACGACAGCTGTGGAAAAAATTAAATGTAGTTTTCCAGAATTTACAAAAAGGGATCAAAATAGTTAGCAACTTGCCCAGGGAGAGCTGTAAGCCAAACAAAGTTGAACTGCCTGACTGAGAATCCCAAGTTTAATTCTGAGACCACTTCCTCTACTCCATCACATGGAACACTGTGAATAAAAAATATGGATTGTTTAGCACCTTTCTCATCTAGGCACAAAGAAATTAAGGACAAATTGTGACTGTAGCCAGTTCCCTGGATTTTGTCAGATTCAGACAGATCCCAAATGTTATTTTAATGTAACCCTAAAAGAAACCCTTTGCTATTAATTTTGTATTTATTGCAGTTACACTGACCCTAATGAATTTTTTAAAATGAATTTGACAGATGTCACAAATATTTTCAGTGCAGTTTAACTTCATTAAATATAACTTTTCCTAGAAAAAAAAGTTCTATGAAATGACTGTAGGATAAGTGCAAATGCTGGATTCTGGGAAGTCAAGGGTCTGGCATATTACTTAGTACGCAAACTAGATGTTAAGGAATAATGTTTATGGAGCAACATTAAAAGGTTCTCCCTCCCATGTCTCATCAGTACACCTCACCTAGAAGGACAAGCTCCTTTGGAAGGGAATCTGTCTATGAATTTAACACTTAAGTATTATGTATAGTTGGTTATGCCTTCAGAACCAAATTCAGTGACCTTAGGAACTTTTTTTCCAGTTTCATTTTTTATTACTTTGCTGACATGTGATAGCCAAGAGGGCTAAACAAAGCCTCTGCAAAGGAAGGGTTATTCCACTTCCTTGGAGACATGATCTTGTTTTCTGTTAAGTTTGAACAGTTTTTTGCACCTGGTGGCCCTAGTTCTGCTTGGAAGAACAGCAAAGAATAAATCATAGTTTTTTACATTGTTTGTGAACTTGTGAAGCAGTGCAAATACATAGTTATAATCCAGACCATCAGAAATATAAAATTAATTGAGGACTAGATTCTACTGGATTCCAATACTTTATAAACTTCAGAGCAGTGGTAGGGTCCCCAACTGGAATATAAATAAAGCAAACCCTTTCAAAGGTTTATGGGACTATACTTGGTCCTCTCTTACTGCCTTAATTTATGATTGTTGCAAATTCACAAGCTGTGAAATGTGTTGGTCACAGAGCTGATGGCAATAACTTCAGAATATGAATGAGAGCATCTGGGTTGCTATTTACCTTTGTTTCACAAAGTCAGCTTTTTATCTTTGCATCATTTAACCTTAGAAATATGGCTGGGTTAGACAGGCATATGGAACCTTCTGTGGAACAGAACATTTGCTTTGTGTAACTTCGTTAGTTTCTTCTGTGAAAAAATACACCATTTGCTTTCCTACCACTTTACTGTTTCCCTGCAAGAATACAAATCAAATTAATGCAAATAAAAATAAGCAGCAGCTTCCCTCTGTAAAAGAAATGAGTGCTGGGACTCAGAAATTCTTTATTTCATGTTGACTCTATAGTGACTTGGATAAAATGAAGGCCCAGGCAGCAAGCCTGTGTAGCACTCAGATCTCATTTATACCCTCCTTTGCAGACTTCCATTACTGCATATAAATTTTGCTTGCTTTTAGTTAGAGCTGAATTTCTCTGTGCCTAACTTTGATGTGTTTGAGTTTCAGTTTCCATATCTGTAAAATGGTAGAGAGATGATAAAGCTTTCTCGAATATTTGTCAATTGCCGTGAGTTTTCCTTGGGCTGAAAACGATGGTATTGAGTCTTGCTATTGTTCACCAAAACGGGGAATCCATTGGAGGCAGTTATTGCATCATAACATTTTTTTTGTGCTTCATGTCCAGAGTATTTGAGACTAATTCAGGAACAGCTTGGTGTAATTTAATAGTCCGCGTTATGTGGGAGTTTGGATTACGTAATAACAATGGCTACTTCGAATTTTTGCCCCAGTAAGGTATTTAACCAGAAAAAAATAGAACCTTAACTTGTGTGGTGATTGGTGACTCTGAATCAAGGCACTGCCACTTCCTGATGTACAAATCAGGATCATTCTTTTATTGTTGTGTGACTGGATACAACATCCAAATCTGCATTTGTTTGAGAAGCCTCTTGAGACTTCTCCAAATTGATGGGCTGGTATAAATGACTATACCAACTATTGTCTCCATGTTTCATTTGCTGTTTTCACTTGACTTGTGTCAGCTCTGCTGAGTTTATAGTAAATATTATTTCGGATGAATCCCCTTGCTTGGCTTCTAGTGTATTTATGGAAACAATTTCAACTGCTTGAGTACTGTTATTGCCCAGTGCCTCCAGGCCTCTTGGTACAACACATACATGGTAAGCACTGTGTTAAGCACTGGCCAGCTCTAAGGGGGATGGATTGAGGCCAAGAAAGACAGAAAGAAGATTTTCTTGAAAGACACAAGGAGTTTTTTATCCAGTGAGAAATTAAACTGTTTCCTTCCACTTCCAGAAGGGTCCTATCTCTTATGGCCAGCACTGGCAGTTGAAACAGCTTCCTTTCTCCTTTCTGACTGGCAAGAGGTTTACAGACAGGGAACTAGTTATGAGCTAGGGACTGAAAGCTTTAGAAGATAAGGAGGTAAGTAGGGAGCTCAGTTCACCTTTGGTCTCTTAAACTAGGTTTGGGTTCAGGCTGTTTGTCAAGCTGGAGAGAGGTATCAGACTAGGTCGCTCAAAGGACATGGTAAGTGCAAGTGCTATAAACAAATTGGCAGTTCCTGATGGGGTAGTTAAGAGAGAGGAGAACAAAATTTGTCCTTTAGTGTTTGAAAGGTTAAGGATAAGGCTGAACATTGTCTACTGCTGTGAAGGACTGCCTCTGAGCACAAAGACAGAAGTGACCCACCAAAAGTATTGTGCTGCAAGCTGCCATGCTGCTGGGGCTGTTCAGGTGCTGTCCGTGGGGGTGGCTCTTTGCAGGTGACCAGTCCAAATCACTGCTGTGCAGATAAAATTTTCAGAAACGCAGAGGAAAGAGGAGGCTGGTGCAGTCTGGAGCTTCTCATTCTATCACTCCAAGCACTCGAGTTTGTTAGTTGTTCTGTGTTGATGTCAGACCAAACAAACAAACAAACAGAGTTGATTCATCAGTACTTATGTGTCTCTAATGCTTTTTGAAGAGCTTATTTACAGAGGTGTCAGCTTGATGTTGCTAATTTATCATACATAGGATTTGATTAAAATGGCAAGGAATTCAGTTAGATAACTAGTCTTCCTCTCGTGCATACTTTCTGTCTGGTCATGGTTTGTTTATTTTGCACTGTTCTTTTGAGTTTACGGGTCAAGCCACAGGCTAGGGCTACCTTTCTGGAGTTTAGATGTTGAAAAGCTTTTTGATAAACGATGTGAGAGTAACTCTACAAATATTTTCAAGTATCCTGAATGGCAAATGGTTCTGAAAAAAAATAACATTAAAGATTATAAAGATCATAGATAGAGTTGTGTCCAGAGTTTGTTCTCCCCGAGCAGAGTGTGTGTAGCCTGTGCTAGACAAGTTCCTCAATGTCATTGCTTTATCATGCTTGATGTGATGTGGAGATAGCTGAAATACCTCTGTCACGTGCTACTGATAAGGATGTGTGTAGTGTATATATCTCTATATTTTTTTATGTCTTAACCTTTTTGAAAATATCAGTTGACAGTATTCTGTACGGTTTTCTTTCACAGACTGTAAATGGTTGTAGTTCTAACTTCTTTTCTTGGCTGAGAAAATTTTTTTTCTGTTTTTCTTAGCTGTCACAGGACATCATGCTCAAGTGGCCTATAATAAATATCTATTATTAATATATATGATTCCAACTGCTGAATTCCTCTTCTTTTAGATGTTAAGGATCTCACTAGATTCTAGGCAGGCTTCACAGTTTATATTCATGGTCAGAGCATACCTTTTCCAAGCAGCATGCATTTCTTTTTCTATGTTTATTTTTTCAAGAACTTTAAAAAGGAGTATTTTACTCAGCTGGTAGGTGGGTGATTCTAACTTAGTGTTTCATTAGCGTGTTATGTTTTTATTTCCTCTGCTGCATGCTAGAACTGGAGTTGCAGAGAAGTTCATCCAAGATTCTCTGTCTTTTACTGGACGATTAAGCTCCTAACAGACTTAGGTAATGTATTTCTAATTTGGATCCATGTTCATTTATTTTACCATTGAAAGGAAGAATTCACAAGAGAGGCTCAGGTTCATGTCAGTATTTTCTTCTAAGGTTTCCTCAGCCAAGGAGTCCCTGACCACCACATATGGCTCAAGAGTCTTTGCAAACCTAGTGACCTCAGTAGTAGGTTTTGGTAGTTCCAAAAAATTCCATTCTAGAGCCTGGAATCCCATCAGGCCCCCACTGGTCCTCCATGATACTACGCTGGGCCCCTCCCTTTTCCCTAGTGCCAGATCTGTAAAAACAAATGCAATCTAAGCAAAGATTAGATTAATCTTGAACCCATTGCCAACTTAATTCCACCTAATTTGGCTACGTATGCTTGCGACAGTGGAGAAGGTTGGCTAATAGTCTGGCAAATACTGTGTTCTGGAAACTTTCTGTTTCCGGCTTTTGCTGATCGTATGGTACCAAATGAGCAAGCAAAGGTGATTGATGGTACACAAGTGTAATGCAAGCCTTTCCCCCAAGCCTGTTTCAGAAAAACCTGATGTTGCTAGTCATGTAGTCACTTTAATGTATCCATTTTAAGAAGATACAGTATTTATGAATTAAATTAATGATGACAATAGCTTAGTAGTGATAAATTTGTGATCAGAACTTTAAAGTTTTAAATTCTTTCCCAGTGAAATCCAAAATGCAGCTGTGGGTTTCTCACAGTGAGGGCTGAACAAACAGAAAGGTCCTGGTGAAAACAATAACCATAGCGTGATGCAGTATATCTTGCTATTTTGCATAGTAGCTTTTGTAAATATCTAAGGATTTTGTCTACAGTTTATAAATAACTTTTGTACAACAACAGCTGCAGCAGACCGGCTCAGATTAGGCAACTGCTTTAAAAGAGCCTGGACTAAACCAGCCCAGTTGTAATCAGGTTGAAAATTTGTTACCTGGGAGTTGAGAAATGAGCCTGAAAGAGGCAGGAAATTGCTTCATAGGGGTAAGTCAGATCCAAACAGTCAGGAAGAGAGTTGCAGTGGGCGGGAGCTCTGCCTGAGAGGGGACTGGTATTGAACGTTACATTGGCAGTGATGCGAGCTAAACGCAGCAGCAGCAGGGTCTGCAGTTCATCAGCTCTGACATCCAGTAGGTGTCATTGCAGCCAACTGGGATTATCAGTCACAGAAGGCAAGGATGATTTGTCAGGGTGCAGGGTGGGAGAGAGGGAAACCCAAGTCAAAGTACATGATTTCAAAGCTGTAAATCTGCGAGCACTTTCAGAAAAGGATGCCTCTACTTATATTTAGATTTCTCCAAATATGAAAACTGATTTCTCATCATCAGCCTCAAGCTTTTGGAGACGTCTGTTTCATTTACTACAGATTTTAAAAAGAAGTTAAAAATAATTAAAATTTTTGATCCCTTCTTGTGAATTTGGTTAGATTGAAAATGAACATGCTTTGTGTGTAAAGGAAAGGTACAGTCTGCATAAGTTAGACCTTTGATGAATTATTTTCAGAAAGCTTATTTTAATCTGTAGTTGTTGATCTACAAATGGCAAATATTGCCTTGGATAAAGTAGTTTATCATAGGCCATAAATCTACATTGGTAGTGCTACATTCAGAGTCATAGTTTTATCTTAAAGAAACTTTTTCTTACGATTTGGCTTGATACAGAAGTCAATAGGACCACTCACAGATATAAGAATAATTCACATTGTTAGAAACTACAAGTGTAAGCCATATCTTCATATGTGGTGCTGGTGATAATGACATAAAACAATATTTAAAGAAAAGTATTTGAGGCTTCAGGTTGCAGAGGTATACATTACACAAAATTATTTCTTGGATGCAATATTTTTTTCTCTTGTGACAACTCCTGAGTTCACAAGATGATGTCTGTGGTGTTTCTGAATTAATCACAGTATCAGTTATTACATTATGTGTAAGGATTTGGCCTATTGCTTTAGAAAGTTCCTCAGGCATATTGAGAAGTTGTCTTTTACTTGAAAAGCAGGAAGCAATTCATACATATGACAAAATCCAAATTATTCTTAGATAGATGATCTTTAACCATCCAGGATTTACCTGGGTTAGCTTCAAAGGATCAAATTCTGTATGTGTTATTCAAAGGATTGTGTGATTAAGGCTTAAATCAGATCTTTGGAAATGCAATGTACTGCACACACACACCCCCCGGTGTATTTGGGCTAAGAATAAAGAGTGGAGATTCTCTTAAAGCACATTTTGAAGTGTTTTCCTCAACACTTGCACAGCTCCAGACTATAAACTGTTTAGACGGCCTTTCAGAGTTTATTTACAAACAGTAGAGAGTACAGCAGCAGAAATCATACATGATCACTGCAGATGAGTTTTTCATGTTAATATTTACTAAACAATGCTACCTAAACCAGAGATATTATAAGTTTAATTTAGAAAGATACTTGGCCTGCAGCACACCCTGTCCAGTACCCCCAGCAGAGGCACAGAACAGGGCATGGCAGATAACAGCTCCCTGCAGTCTCCCTAGAAAATGTTAGGACTACACAAGCAGTTAGTGCTATTTCTGTGGAAACAAAAGAGGTACCCTGAAAGAAAACTCCTGTGAAGTAAAACCAACAAAAATAACTTAAAATATACCTGGGAAATGTTGGTCCAGTTCCACAGAGACAAGTAAACACAAGTTTAAAAACAAGTGGAGCTGTTTATCAGTGGAGAGATTTAAAAAATTGTCATAAATGCAGTTAGCCCTTGCTATGATGATACAAAATCCTTTCTCTGCAATACTGTACTCTTCAAATGAGTTCAGTATATGGTCAGACTGATCTGAAAATACATATTTTTAGTTAAGTACCCCGTTACACTTTCTTGTAATTGGCACTTCCTCTGGTTGCTTTCATTCTATTAATTGCAAACAGAAATTTTCCATCAAAAAAGCTTTTACTTTATAAGACACTAACGAAGAAAGAACCCATAGAGTTTCCACAAGAGGTATAGTTATGATCTTCTCTGAGTCCCAGGAGACAAGCATATTGTTCCTGCTGTGGTGAAAATTCTGTACATAGGGTGAAAAGGAAAAGCAGCTGCCCAGGTCACTGATACCTGTCAACCACAGAGCAAAGCTTCTGTAACCGATTGGTTTTCTTCAGAGCAGGAGGTAGTCGTGCAGTTTTGCTAACGGGTGCTTGTTGGTGATACATAAAACCTGTGATTCCACCAAGGAAATGATAGACCCACTTCCCAGAGCTTTTGAGACCCCCAAGAAGCAGCTACTAACCTAAGTACATTAGTGCTGCAAGGTTGAGCCATTGGTGCCTGCCACAGTGACTAAAAATGTTGTTTCCGTTTCAGTTGCTTCTCTGTGCCTGTGTTTGCTTTGCAAACCTGCTGTGCTCCTTTCCCCCTCTTCACACATCCTTCCAAGGACAGCTCTAACAAAATACAGGAGAGGAGATTCTCTTGGTGAGAAGCAGACAGTGTTGTTGGAGAGCTGTATGCAGCTTATTTCTGAATAATTACTGTGCTTGATTTGTCACTGTGCTGGGTTTTGTGCTGGCAGGGCACCTGTGACAGGTCAGGGGATCACACCTCTTCCCTGCATTTTGAAAACCTAAAATTGATGAGCATCGCTCTTGTACAAGTGACGTGGTTGATATGAGCTTAGGCAATGACATCAGGATGCAGAGTCTTGCACTGTTTCTGTTTGCCTAGAAACAGTTATGCTAAGCTTGCAGGGTAAAACCATTTAACACTCCAAATAAACAGGTAAGTACAGAACAAGCAAAACAGCAAACAAATGTAATATCAGAAGTACTAACTTCCGTATAAGAGAATTATACAAATATACAAGTGATTTCTCACTTACAGATTACTTTGACTTGAATCCAAGTGAAAATACTGTAAACCCTTCATGAATATATTCCTGTCTGAATCTTTCTGTTTAGTTTTATTTCAAACTCCCCTTTCCAAGCCTTGAAAAGTGTATTTGAGCTGGCTAGTTGGTTAATGTTTTATCATGGTAGTAAAATAAATTCTGATCCCTTCCTGTGATATGAAGAGAAAATTGTACACATTTCTTAAGAATCAAATTTTTGCATATAGCTTTTATATAATTTCTATTTAATGGACAGTGTGATTAAATGTTCAAAGGAACCTCTCCACTGAAACAGCACTTCAGATTATTATTGGTTGGACTAGGAATCTTTCATGTGGTGCTCAGTCAGATCAGCTTTCTCTCTGTGTTGATCAATAGTCGCATCTCTTACAACTGAGATACTGCTCTGATAACTGTAATCCTGCCTTTTAACTTTGATAACTCTTTTAAGCTCAAGAGATAAAGATGCTGGAGAATCTCTTGTACACTGAAAAGATTCTTTTCAAGATTAAGTTGACCCTGTACACCTTGGCTTAAAAAGTTTTATATTTTCCCGTAGAAATGTTGAGGAGGTAGTAAAGGAGTTGTTCTAACATATGTTTTTTGAATAATGGATGTTAGGAGATAGAATTACAGCCAGTGAGAAACAGCTTACATAAATGTACTGATTTTTTAATGTTTTAAAAAATATTTTAAAGCTTTAGCCAATGAGGATCTGTGCTCTGAATTTCAGAGGTTCTTAAGTAGCAGGTTGGAGTAAGAAGTTCTTGAAATATAGAACTCTGAAAACAAATTAGAAATCCCTTCAGCTCTGTCTACATCCATGTTTTGTTTTTTCTCTCCCTATATGCTACCAATGTGAAATAGTATTTGGTGACAAACAAATAAACCAAATTCTGATACAATGCAGC
>NW_010314596.1:17783-22400 GCF_000700745.2 Antrostomus carolinensis | reverse complement strand
AGCAGGAATATCTGACAGAGATCACTGGTAGAAATGAAAGCACTGCTGATATGGCTGTCTGCTCAGTAATTCTGAAAAGCTGTATGACACAAGTACAAAGAAATCAGCATAAAGGCCATCTTTCTATAATTCCCACATTTCTGGTAATTCTGAGATTAATAATGAACAGCCTCTCAAAAAAAAACCAAAACCCATCTCTTGAGAGGCCATAGTTGCTTTAAAGATGTGTCAGCCTCAGTTTAGGAAGATAGATCAGTCCTGGCTGACCAGCTCTAGATCAACCTGCTTGAGCGAGGGGGTGGACCAGATGACCTTCAGATGTCCCTTCCAATCTCAACCATCCTGTGATTCTATGAAGACCAGAATATTACTGGGAAGTGAGTTGAAATATTCTATGTATAAAAACAGCCACTCAGTACAACTTTCCTCAGATTAATTTGGTAATTTTTTACTAATGTTGTATTCACCTGCCCAATA
This sequence comes from Antrostomus carolinensis, assembly GCF_000700745.2. Lineage (NCBI taxonomy): Eukaryota > Metazoa > Chordata > Aves > Caprimulgiformes > Caprimulgidae > Antrostomus > Antrostomus carolinensis. The sequence goes on along the minus strand of NW_010314596.1, from coordinate 21,923 downwards.
AACATGTACTGTCATTTTATAGTTGATCATGTAGTGGAAACTTACCCAAAGCAAGACTATCATTAGTTCAGCTTTCCCAAATAAAGAGGTGGGTTTGTTTGTTTTTAAAAATCCATTTATAAATGGCTGTAAAGGGTAAAAAATTCATCGGCCCATAGAGTTCTGTGAATGTTACAGAATGCTGTGTCTTTGCCTCCCTAGTGCTGAGCTGTAGACCAAACACTTGTGTCCTGAGCACTAGGAGTTTTTAGCAAAAGAGGAAAACAGAGCACAAAAAACTTATATATTTATTTTCAGGAAACTGTCTGATCTTGGCTCTGCTAATTAGTAGTTCCAGAAGAAAAACATACTGTTCTTTGATTCTAGTCCTTTATCTTAGAGATTGTTATTTGCACACATCAGTCTTTGTTCATTCATTGACATACACCTGCAGTATAGGTTTTTTTTTCCTTAGTATATTTAAATCCAAGTTGTCTAATATGATACACATTATATGCAGATACCATCAATAATCATTGTTTTGTAAGCATTAATTTTCCACATTCTCATGAAAAGCCTTGCACGATTTTTGCCATGGAAATTTCAGCTTAGACTGGGTGGCTCTTCTAAGGCAGGGATTCATTATGATCTTGGAGTGTAAGATTTAACAAGCACTTCGTAATTCAATTAACTTTTTAAAGAGATTTAAGTTTTTGAACTACAATTCCTTAAATTCCTGAGTTCTTGCTATCACTGCTAGTACCAGGTGAAGTTAGTTAAGCCCAGAGCAAGGTCTTTAAATTCAGAGACTGAGTAAGAGACCAGAATTTAGCCTTTTGACAGGGGAAGGGAACATTTAAAACATGCCTACGCTGGGATGGCAACACAAACAGTATAACAAGCACAGCCTCTAAAGCAGCATCTGCATAAGCTGTAAATCTGGGGTTGGAAGACTTGGGAAAGGCTGCGAATTTGAACACTTCTTGGAATTAACTGGAGCAGGGGAGGAATCCAGTCGGTCATGAACCTGTCTCTGTTTCTCCTTGCCGCCTCAGAGTCTCTTAGAATAAGTACTCTGTGACAAGCTCTCCCTCTGGCTGGGTTTTCGTTTGTTGAGGGAATGAAGGTAAAATTCTATTTAACTATCAGTGTTGTATGGATGATAGGTTCCTTTCCTTTTCCTTGTTTGAGGGGGATTTTTTTATTTAAGGAAATTGTTCCTCTCTTAAAATTCTGGATGGTTTTTGGGGATGAAGATGAAAAAAGAATTGCTCCTACTGCACTGAAGGACTTTTTCCCTGGAGTATCCCAAAGACAGGAGACAAAATACAGCAATTCTTTCTGAAAAAACAAATGCCGACTCTCAGCAGAGCACGAACTGGGCTTCATCAATCAGGAGACTGCGAGCAACAGCATGAGGCTTACACAAACAATTGCACACGCTTGCACATACACTCTGTGCTTATCTCCCCACACCAAAAATTGGCTGCAAAACTTCTGTATCATTCAGTTATCTGCTTACTTTTTTTAGAGAACATTTCTGTACAGCCTTGTAGGACTTGTGTAAAAGAGATTTGATTTTGTGAACTGTGAGTTTTTAAATTCATGCAAAATTAAACAAGAAAGGGTTTTTTTACAGTGGTGTAGCCTCACTCTGGTATTGCTCAACAAAGTGAAATGAGGATTTAGCCTCTCTAGTGATATATAGTATTTACTTTAGTGTCATGTGTAGGTGTGGCTATCAGGAAAAAAAAAGAGGGAAATGGTTGCAACATATTTTTCCTTTTACACAGTGTAATTAAGAGTGATGTTATTTGCAATTATTTTAAACTGAGATTTTTCAAAGCTGCTCAACGTTAGCTTTATATTTACCCTGCAGCAGCTTTTTCTTCCCCTGAGAAATACAGCTGAATCTCAGTATCATGCTATGGCAGTATAAAGTGATTAGAAAATCCCTGCAGCTGGTAGAGAAGGGAGTGGACACTCCCTAAAATCTCCTTTCTGTGCCTTTATTAATGGTCATGCTCAATAAATGACCTCATCACGTAGTGCATATTGGAAGTGAGGGGATTTACTGGGAGCTAGAGGTGTTCCTAGTGGCCCATAGACAGTTTGAGGAGACAGCAGTGATTTAAGCCCTTAAGATCCCTAAAACTGTGTCCAGGACTGCTCTGTGTGACAGGACAGCCCACAGTCTGGGAGCAGAAGAGTAAGTTAAATCTGTTACTCATGTGGGCAAGTCAGTACAGTGTTTTCAAGAAGTACTGCAGCAGCAGAGCTACGCTAATGCTAAATCCTGAGCGTACTTGTTGGTGCTGGGAGGGTCTCAGCTGTGTCTGTCCCCCAGGGTAGGAGCCAGGCCTTTTCTGCACAAGTGTCAGCTTCTCCCAGATCAGCCAGCGGTGTCTGGACACCCGAGTGAGAACTGCAGGGTGACATCCAGTTGTGGATAAAACAATACTATTTGTGTTTTGAGAGAGCTGTCTTATGGTACCTCATGGTAAATATGATAAAGAAAGAAACAGCGACAAAGAGCAGCTATAGCCAGTTCCCTGTAGTTTTGGTTTTCAAAACACTCGTGTCGTTTCTTGGGCAAAAAATGGGGGAGTGGTAGCGGCACTGAATGAGAGAGAGAACTTAGCCTGAAGTATAGTTTCCTTTTGCCAAGAGCAAAGAAATTATAAAAACAAATTCTTGGCTGAAAACTTAAAAGGATAGGTTTGGAATGTTATCTTAAAGGACGTTACAATCTTGGAGCTTCCAGTCATACCCCAGATAAAGCACTTTGTTTATACGTTACCGCATTTCACGTACAATGGCTTCTATGGTAGCTGAGCTATAAGTATTTGTCCTGGGTGTGGATGACATATAATTTATTTAAAGGTTTGCTTTTTTTCTTTCTATAATCTGCTATTTTTATATATCACACACATGATCTACATTTTTGCAGTAAGGACTAATTAAATTGCTCAGACAAATTTCGTACTATAGTTCTAGGATGTTTTCCATTTCAGGTGTAAATGCTGAGGAAGCAAAGACAAGCGGTAGAAATGTACAGTATTTACATCAGTGTGATCTGGAGCACAATACAGAAGAGAGTTTTTAGTAACACATTTTACCATCCAATTTAGACTTTGATTTTAGATTTTATCTTTGTGTTTTGTTTTAAAGAAAATGAGACTTTTAGAGTTGTCAGGATTAAAATTGTGTTACCATTTTTGTACTGATTAATTATCTAAGGTGTGACATTTCCAGAAATATGCATACCTTCATGACTGAGAGAGATCACTGTTTGGATAGTATTTAGCATAACCAGTTGAAAAATTCACTGCAAGTGCTGAACACCCCTCTTTATTGTTGAAAACAAATCACAAAGGGCTAAATTTGGGGCTCGTGGGCTTAGATAATAAAAAGAGGGTACAGTTCTGACTTCCACTGGAGTTGATAGCAAAACTCCTGTTGACTACACTAGCAGCAGGATTTCACTCTGTACAGCAAAGCGTGGGAGAGTGGCAGAAGATCTGTAAATGTTTTTGAAACTCAGTGCTAACTTTGGTTCTCCTCGGTGCTAAGAAAATAATTAGATTTCTCCCTTGAAAGCATGGTATTTTCATTCCTTTAAATTCTGCTTGGTAATTTGCTATTACCTGTGCCTAACAGTGTCAAGGGACTACAGAACAGAAGATGTGGTCTTTTTAAACAGACTTGTATTGGTTTTGTGGGATCCACTTGATGCTTCACAGTTGCTTTAGCAGTGAAAGTGACTTGTGCTGACAGCTGAAGTAATTGCTGCGCATGGAATAAAACTGACTGTCTTTGTTTTCTCACTCTAGTTCTAAAATTTAAGTGGATTTTTGCAGGTCTAAGCTGAAATACATAGATAAATTTTTGCTGTATGCAATAAAAATGGTTTATATGTTTTTCTGATGCTTCAATGTGCAGAAGACACATATAACCATTATTGAAAGGTAAAAAAGAGAACGGGGCAGATTTGGAGGCAATAAATTTTCTTTTTATATCCTATTCTCTCTCATTGTTTGTTATTTTTTTTAAGCTCTTCTAGTGCTTTTTCCAACTCCCCTTGAAATTAATGAGAGCCAGACCAAGTCCCAAGAAACTTCTGTAGACATTAAAAAAGATGAAACACCCTTTCCTTCGAGA
>NW_010314596.1:1220-17750 GCF_000700745.2 Antrostomus carolinensis | reverse complement strand
GGGTTAGGAGCCATCTGCTGGTGCTGCAGGTAGGGACTTGCTCTGAGTGGAGGTCAAGCTTTCAGCAAATATCAATAGGTGATGGTCCTGCCACCACATTTGTCACAATTTCTGCCTGTTTCCACATTGAATGCCATTGGAGATAAGTAATGGATTGAGCATTTTCATAATGGTTGACTTACTTTTGAAATCGGCAAACCACACGTTTTGAAGGTCAGACAGAGGAAGAGATGGCAGCACATCGTCTTATGAATCTTCTTATCTCACTGGTCATTTTTGTCATGTTGTTACAAGCTGGCTACTACAAAAGTTCTCTTTTTTTATTTTTGGCACCTTTTTCTACCATGCTGTCTCAGAAGGTAACAGGGGGATCTGCTTTTAATGGAGCATACTTGAGGAAGATAGAGATGCTGTTTAAGCTTTGTGCTGTTTGCCAGTAAGAATGAGTTTCAAGACTCTTTTGCACTACTTTAGTTATTAGCTCTAGGATTAGTTGTATCTAATAATCACAGTGGGTGGCAGCTCAGGAGGAGTTTTCCTCAGAAGGTCCCTGGCATCCCTCTGTTCACACTGGCACCAGCACAAGCAGGTTTCAGCCAAAGCTGGGAGCATTATGAAAGTCAAGTCTTTGTGATTCTTTGGAGAGACAGAAATACATACAGTAACATAAGGACTCAAGGAGGTTTTTTGGCTGATCATTACTGATCATATTAAATCAATGTGATAATTTCTATCACTTGACAAAATTACTGGATTCTGTTACACCTGGCTGTGGTAGGATATGAAGAGCTCCTGAGATGGCAGGCTTGCACAGCCAGAAAAAGAAATGCGTGTTCCTAACAGTGACCTGTTTAGTTTTTCTGCCCTATGATGGTGGCTCTCATTAGAAGACTTTTAAAGAATCTTTGTTTAGCTTCCATTATTTCATATAAATTGGTGCTGCTGTGTGAAACAGTGTCTAGCTGAGCCATATACATAGCGGGTGAATGCTTTTGCCCAGAATGTAGCGAAACTACAGCGTAAATGGAAAACCCCACATTCTTGCTGCCTGCTGGAATGCACAGCTGCATTCCCGGAACAACCAGCCAGTCCAAAAACTTTCTCCTGTCTTTTCTTCTTTTGTTTGGCCTTGAGTTAGGTGACTACTTGTTGTTTGTTTATTTCATTTGCAAGACTACATATCTCTTGTTATGTGTGTATGTGCTGGTTTTTCGTCAGAGGAAATGGTTCCTTTCTGGCACTTACTGAGAAACAAGAAAACTATATTTCCTCTGTATGTTAGATCCCTCAACAGAATCAGGCAGCTCATTGCTAAATGAAATACATGTTCAGTGAAGTGTCCACCATCTGCACAGTACATGCAAGTTGTATTCTGCAGAGTCTGTTATAAACATTGTTTTCTTGGACCAGCACAATAGCTTTGATTCACAATTAAATCCTCAGGCTGTGTCAAGTTTACAACTACGAGAACAATCTGTCTCTGAAAGGAGTGAGTAGCTGATGTGGGTAGCTGATGTTCCCTGATTGATGTTAGTGTGGAGATTCACTTGTAGCAGGGGATCAACAAGGTATAGCAGATAAAGGGGACAAAGAAACTTAATATTTGTAGAAGAGGATTTAGAGCACGACTGAGTGCCGCACGGTGACTAGAGGTTACATCCAGCTGATCATATCTGGCACAGAATAAGGACCCAAGATCCTGGGGCTCTCTCCATTTTAGGTTTGCACCCAGTGACTCTCCTATGTTCAGGCAGCTGCTGCTACTGTGTGCACAAGTCAGTGTTGTCAATGGAGCTGTGGAATTTTGCTCTGTATCTGCTATCAGTACTTTTTTCAAAATGATTTCTAAAACTAGCATTAGGTATGTTAAAAAAGTTGATTGTATCTGGCATATTTTCCCTTTTAAGCAGATAAAATTGTTGTTCTTTCTCAATTAAAAGAACTGCAAGCAGAGAAATAAATCTATATTCTAGTGCACTGCACTGTTGGCCACAGAACTTAGTTTTCAGTTACATTGTTTAAGTTGCAGAGAAACACTTATTTATCTGAAGTAAGGTAATTTTATAGATCTATAAAACCTGCATTTTCTCTCATGTTCCTCTCCGCCCAATTTTAGACATCCAGAGAAAACCTAAAACTGTAAAATAAATCTTCAAATACTGCAGAAGGCTGAGCACAGCTTTTACTACATACCTTTGAAATTAGAACTAATTTACTGCCCTGTGAGATGGGGGGAAATGTGCAAGGTAATTCTTGGATAAATATACCTCAGTCCGAAAAGCATAGCTGCTCTGGAGAAGTTATCTGCTTGTATTCAACAAGTATCAGGGTCATTCTTACAGCTACATACCGCAGAGCGTTAATTAATGGGGCTGCAGCTGGTGGTACCATTTTGGCTGCTTCAGCCCAGCCTCTTATTCCATATTTCTCAGGTTCCTATGACCAGTCTTGGACCATATCCCGTCATTTTTTTCCCCCCAAAGTACAAAAAGTACTTAAGTCTCTACTGGAAAACTGCCAGGCTTTCATAAAACGAACAGAGCTGTTGTTTCTTTGCTATTTTTATCTTCTCTGCCAAAAAGGACATCATGTTGCATTGGCAATTGTGTATTTAAAATTGCCTTTTATGTTGAGCTTCTCAGGTCAAAACTCAGGCTTTCTCCAGCCAGTGGATGTCCAGCATGTTTCTGACTGCTGGTCCACTGTGAATTTTGGGGGACCAGAATACTCTGTGCAATGATTCCTGCACACAGCAGGACTGCACTTCTCATCTCCTAAATGTCAGGAAGTACACAAATTTGAAAGAGAGCTGGTGAGACAGGTGTGTGGAAAAGAACATGTAAACCTCTGGTAAGAAGCTGTCTCCAGTCGTGATGCCTTTGGCAGCAGCAGGGTGCAGTCATGACTAGATTTGGCCCAGTGGCAAAATTCCCCAACTTTACTGGACCAAGGATCTCGTGGTCTGAGGGACTGTAGTGTGTGCAGAGTGGTTCTGTCCTCCTGTGGATCGTGAGAGGGAGCATCCTGCCATGAAAGCCAAGTCACTGTGTAGGGTTTTATTCCTCAGGAGTTCTTGAAACCGAAAAAGAAAGGAGTAAATCTATCTTCACTGCTTTAAGTCCCTTCAGCCATTTACTCTTAATGTAAATAAGCTTGAATTTTAGGAGAAAAAGCAAAGCCATGAGGAACAAAGCTCAGAATTAAAACAAGAGCTCTTTCCTGCCTCTAAGTTGCCTGTTTGTGTGTTTTGTTTTGTTTTTTTTAAAAAAAGCTAGGGTTATATAGAAATTGAAGTGTGCAACGTACTGGAACAAGGTATGTACTAAGTTCTTCGCAGAGATTCAAGGGGAAAGACCACCCAAAGCGATTCTCAAGCTTTTTTACTGCAAATGGAGTGGTGGCTTTAGCTGCAGTGAGTCCCAGGATTTTTGATGAAGGCATGCCAGAAACAGACTCTTCAGTTGAGCTTTTGATAAGGAGGTGCAAGACTGGCAAGATTAGGAAGTGCACAAGTGAACAATGAATTTATGCCCTGGTGTGTGTTTTTACTGTTATTTATGATTCTGTTGCTTAGTGTCATTTAAATGTATATTTGTCTATACAAATGTGCAAATGTTTGAAAAACAAGACTAACAGTCACTGGAATAGAGAGAGATGGTGGAAGGCTTTATGAAAGATGTCCTACTATAGGAAACACAGTTTACTGTAAAGTGCAAAGTGGAGAAAAACATGACCACACTTTTTTACTGCTTTGTGTTCCTTCCCCACACACACATATTCTCTTGGCTCCTCAAAATCCTTACAACAACAATTTTTTAAGGTCTTTTTCATCATTCAGTTCCTACTGAAAAGTGCTTTATAGGGGAGCACCTGCTTTATTTACATAATTAAAGATGAACTAACTTTCATACTTAAAAAAAGGTCTCATCATATTTGGTACATATTCCAAACAGAATATAGATAGTGAGTCCTCTGCTTTTGAATGGGGAATTAACTTTCTGGGAATTTGTGATAATATTTGGTAAACAGCACGTGGCTTAGGCATTCTTCACAATGTGTAGTAACTGAGAGGCAGCTTGCAATGCTCTGAAGAGGATTAGCAACAAAAGGGTTAGCTTTAACTCCTTACAAGCTGCTTTAAATCTTATTGGGACCACACTGTAAGAAAGCAGATTTTTCAGCTCTTAATCCACATGCAAAGCACACACTCTGGCTTTTTTATTTTTTTATTCATGTGCTCCATTCCAGCTTCTGCTAATGCAAAATTTGGTACTCAGAGTGGAGAGCTCTTTTGTCTTTCTCCGTGTAAATGAGCTAATCCAAAATCCCGGGCAGCCTGCCTTCCCCATTCACAAGTGCTGAGAGCAGCGGCACTTGAGGGAGCTTGCAGGCTTGGGTCTTGAGCAATGATTTATGCCTTTTGACTGAGGTCATCACTTGGCACGTAGTGATGACCAATTTGATGGATTAAGGACTCAAGCAACTCAAGGGCCCTTAACATTTGTAACCAATCATAATCTGGCTGGCAATGACCACAACAAAAAAGCCTCCTGTATTCTTGTTTGGATCTATTTTAAACTAGTTTGGCTTTGTTTTCTTCTTGGAGACCTGCTGCTGCCATTAGATACTCTTTGATTTGGTTCCAGGGATGGGTCAGAGTCACGTTTTTCTTTGATAAACCTATTTTGGTTCCCTCCTTGACGTACACTGCTGAAAGCTGCACGTTTCTTTTCGGTCTGCTATTACATTACCACATCAAGGAGAGCTTGAGGGGCCAGTTCTGCAGAGCAGGGAAGAGGGGATTTCACAGTGTCAGTGGGAGCACATGCACTATTTCATATCCACTGAAGTAGCACATCCTGATTCATAGCACCTTAGATATCACCAGTTCATCTACACCTGCACAGTGTGTGTAAGGCAGAGTGCTTCAGAACTGGTCTTAGTAAGGTTTTCTGTACTGCAGAAGCTGCAAGGGGGAGTTGTGAGCTCTTAGAGAAAGTACTTTTTCCTAGATGAACCTGCAGTCATGAGAGGTAAGTTGTCACCCCCGTGCTACTGAGCAGTTGGTAGCTCAGGTTTGTGATATATGGAACTTTCCCCACTCTGGAGGGTCTGTGCAGACAGCCCCTCTCCAATTCCATAAACACTCCTTTGTGACAGACATTCTGTTTTACCCATTGGTATCTCTTGGAGATGCTATGAATGTCTTCCTCTCAATAATGTGTCTTTATTTTGTCTCACTATTTTATTTGGATTATACAATATCTTGTAATACTTGTATTATTGCATACTGCAATGTGAGCTGCAGATCATCCCCCCAGGCAGTGGTGGGAGAGAAGCTCTGAATATGGGAAACTCTATGAATATACATTGTTCACATATTTTACAAGTGACCGTAGCTCAGCAATAAAATAGCCCTATCAACTGCAATGCTGCAATGCTCTGCAAGGCTGATACTAATGCCAGTGGCAGTATAATGCTATGGAACCTTGATACTGAACCTCTTCCTGCAAAGTTGTGCTTTGAAAGCTGGCTTTTCTAAGTCAAAAGTATCTTGCTGTACTGCGTGGCTGGGAAGGAGATGTTTTCCTGACGTGTGGTGTAGGCAGCTCAAACAACAGCTGTAAGAATTAATATGATTCAATTCTTCTATAGCCCCTTTCACCCACTGTAGCAAAATGACATCTCTTGTACAGGAAAGTCCCGTTTTATTAAGGCAGCCTTGTTTTGAAGGTGGTGATTTTGGGGGTTTTTTTCCTATGGTATTTCACAATCCCAGGAATTCATTAAGAGAATATTGATATATCTTGTGGGTTTTACATTTCTCTGTTACATTTTAAGTTACTAAAATATAGATTGAAAATAAATTCCCCAGAGAATTCTTATTTCTATTACTGTTTTATTCTGTGGCAGTGCCTTGGAGCCACAGTGCTGGCTCCATCACCAGTGACAGGGGCTGTATAAATGTAGAAAAAAGTGAACCTTGCTTCAAAGAATGAGAAAATATTTCTGTGGCATGCAGAGAAAAATAGATACCAGGAAGGCTGTTCTTTTGCTCAGAGTAGTTCCTTCAGAGTGACTTGCATGATGAACATCATCTTTCCTGAGATCTCTAGCTCAGAATTGTGTACGCAATGGTCCTGAGCTAAAATCCACACTGGGAACATCAGCACATGCCTTCCGTGCTTTTGGGCTCCAACACATCTGTGTCATAGAGCTAAGAACTCTCCTCCCAAACTGTCCTAGGTCTTGATGTTCACCTTAGAAAGTACACCTCTTCCTTTTTACAGATGGAGGTAGGAACTGAGCTCTGTCTGACTATGGTCACAGGACATGCCACTGAAGGAGCTGGAACTAAGACCCACTGCTCTGTAACCTGGTCACCTGTGTCTTTTTCACAAAAGGGTGGGGATGAAATGAGTTTTCTTCAGATCGCCAAAAATGTTGGCAGACTCCAGAGATCTCCAAACCTAAACTGTCTCCAACGCCTTCTCATGAGTCCAGGGCCTCACCTCTTCCCCTCTGTGCTGTTGCCAAAACCTCTAGCTTCCTTTCACTGACAGCTTCACCAGTGCAGCTGTGTATTTTCAATGAGTAGCACTAGGAAAATTTGGGGGTGGAATATAATTAAATTTTTTAAACCCACAGGAAAATTTCTGGTTTGAACATATTAGTCACTCAAGTTCAATTAAAGCTTAATTTCTAAAGAAGTTACCTGATACTACCACAGATGATCCAGAGAGCTGCAGGATGGTCTGTGCTATGGATTACTCTAACCCCAGCACTGTCACTCACATCCTAATCTGAATCAGGAAAAAAAACAACATACTGGAGACCAGTGACAGATTCATGGAAGGATTTGTGTCAGAACCAGGCTAGGTCTCAGGAACTTCTGGTTGCAGCTGCTGTGCAGAGAGCTGTGGCAGCGTTCCTTTTGTGAAGGACAGCAAAAATTGGGCTCTCTTTGTCATCTGCTGAAGAGAAGGTAAACATTAATGAGCGTGTGCTTGCCTTGTAATCTCCCCTTTTTCTTGTGTGCAGCCTTAGGTGCTGCTGAATGGAGGTGGGTCTGCTGCTGAAAGGCCTGCCTGTGTAATCCTCCTCGCTTTCTGAGCAAGGGATTCTTTAGCTTATATGGGACACTCTCATAGCTGGTGTCTCTTCTTGGATCTGTTTTGAAAGTATGGGAAGCCAGTGGTGCATTATATGAGACACTGATATACAAGACACCGATGTGCTCTGGATTTATGTGCTGGCTGTGGAGTTGTTTAGCCCTGTCAGAGTCCTTGTCTGAACAATAGAACACAAATTCCAGATGAATGGAGCCAACAGAAAATAGTCTGGCCTTTCTTGGGCACGCATGTCTCGCAGGTACAAGTTATACCTCTGGGAATGTGTCTGTCCAGATGAAAGGCCAGCAATGGGAAAGAATTGCATTTGGCTTTGACATTACCAAAAAAGCAGCTGTGGATTCTCTGGTGTGAAAGCTCACTCCCTACCACCATGTCCACCTTAATTTTTATCTTTTTTTCCTTACAAAGCCCATTAGGTGGGACCTAAAGAACAGAGAAGAGGTATATATCACTTTGTCTGTCATACCCTGGGCAGGAGATGATGGCAGGAGAGTGAGTGCAACCATCTCCCACAACCATCTTTAGTTTCCTCTCGAACCTCTTTGCCTCCTTAGACATTCCTGAAACAACTCTGCTGCCTCTTCAGCAAAGACTTGTGGTTGCACTGTGAGATACACAGGTCTACCAGTGAGTTTGCATGGTCCTTTCTGGCTCCTGCATCTTATCTTTCCTCTTACCTCTGCAGAACCCTGCAACCCAAATGATGGAAGCACCTACTAAAACTGTTCTGTAGGCAAATCCTGCTGCTTCTCTTTATGCAAAGGTGCCACATGTTACGTCTGAACTGGATGATCGAGACCCTTTTCCTCTCTGCAGTGTGGTTTGGCCATTTATTCTCAGAGTGAGACCTGGGCACATACAAGCTTTTTTTTTTTTTGTTCTCTTCTGCTCCCACATCTCAATTGCAATGAAGAAGAAACGCACAGAGGCCCAGTGGAAGCCACATGGGTAACGGGGCCAGGTCTTCAGGACAAGCTATAGCAGGTACCACCAGAAAGTTTAGACACAGTCACTGGGATGGGAACTTTTTTGTCAAGAATATTTAGCCCCAGGTGCTACTAGTCCCAGTCTGTAGGTAGCAAGACACTGAAGAACAATCCAAACTTCTCCTTCCCATGGATGTTGAACTTGCTCTTTGGAAACCTCAACAGCTACTGGTATTGGGATCAAACCATGGAGGAGGTAAATCTCTGCACTTAAACAAAATTGGAACCAGAAAAGGCTTTCCAAGAGTTTGTGCCACTCCTTTAGGGACAATTGTGTTAGAAATAGCAACTGAAGTTTTAAGTGACAGCTACTGATCTGGTAGACACTAGAACTCACTCCTTTGGGGATAATTCCACTTCTGCCCTTGTCAAGCCCCCTGTTAACAGTCATCTCTCTGCTGTACCTAGAGCAAAACTGAAGCTGATTTTGAATGTCACTGCACACTTAATGACGTTCAAGAATGGAAGGTACCATAACAATAGAGCCAGTGTCACAGGTCTGGTCACATGGGAAGAACTTAAAACTGAGAATGAGAAGACTGAAATTTTTCTTATAAGACTATGTATTCTGGAGTGACCCGGGCACTTTTATATCATCTAGTCAGTTTTTGACAGAGCAAGGAATTGATATATAGCTCACAAATTATATCTGTCTGAAGTGGGCTTTGTCAGCTGGGCTTTTTTTTTTTTCTGGCTTCCTTTTGTGTATGTCATGGGACAACTTTTTATGGGGTCCTTTATAGGAAATGAAAGAGAATCGGTTTACATCCTGCTTAGAAAAAATGGCATCAAACAACTTCTTCAAAGTTCAGCACGTTTCCCTAAGCACAAGTAAAGGCTTAAATGGTTAAATCAATCCCAACTAATTCAACATTTAGTGAACTCTGTCCTTGCTCACACGTTCTACTATTCCCAAGCAGAGTAAAAGGTTGGTTTATAGGGGACAATGGTACAGATGAAAAGAAGCAGAAAATATCCCCCTTTGGAAGGGTACAAGCTCTTCTCTGGAGTATTTAAAACCACCTGATGTTTGTTGCACCTCTAGATCAATGTCATTGTGCATCTTTTCCTTCCCCCATCGATGTAAAGATTCAGTTCAGCTTGCTGAGGATAGATTAAATTTTCTCCCTGCACAAGCCTCCATGCTTGGAAGCAGGATCTGAAATGCCAGCAAATAAAGATTTTTCAAAACCAGCATCAACTGAGCTGTGCAAGTAACTCCTGTTACTAGTTTCTTGGCTGAACTGACAAACTGAGAGACAAGTTGTTCTGTGACACTGGAACTAATGAGTCCTGGCTGCCTGGATTTGAATCCTTGCCTCCGAGCTCTTTGCCCACCCTTCAATCCCTTTACACGTCCCCCATGACTCCCTCCCCTCCCACTACCTTCTTTTCCCTTACTTCTCCCCGGATAACAGCTGGGCAGTGGTAGCATGGATTTCAGTTAGCCTGATGAGTAACTGCCCAGAGGGGAGCCCAACTGTGCAGATAACTGCTGAGCTCACACAGCACTGCTTCTTCAGTGGGGCCACTAGTTTAGGTCCTTTTGTTTCTATTGAGCTGCCAATTTTTTGAAGTTTGTGCACACTTCAATGTCATGTCTCTACAGAATTTGGCTAAAACAGGTCTGAGGTTGAGAACTTGTCTGAGAGACAGATGGACCAGCAGTGCAATCACATAAGCCTTGTTTCCTAAGGGAACCTGCCTTCAAATGCTTTGCTTGAACCAAGATAAAATGTTTTTGCTTTGTTTTCCAAGACTTGTTAACTGCTTGAGTTAAACTAAAGATGCATATGAAATGATACTTTAAGCATGTTAGTACTTTTCTGTCAGTTTATATATTTTGTTTTTTAAAAAATAGCAGTGCATTTATTTCTTTCCATATTTTACAAGCAAAGCATGGCACAGCTAGTTCTGCCTGCTTCATGTTGGCTTCACCGAATTTTTCATATCATGATGCTATTCCTTTGATATCCTTCTTTCCCTCTGCATTTGATGCACCACCCAAATGTTGCTGTCTTCATGAGAGAAATACACAGTATCTTTGAGACTTTGCTGACCTCTGAAAAGGTTATGGTATTTTCTCCTCACCTTAGCGTGGTTTCAGGTGTTTGGTAGCTTTACATAATACAGGGCTTTTTTGTTTGTAGGTAGAAATGAGTACCAGGATGGAGTCTTCTGTTGTGTATTGCCATGTTGTATTTAATGATAAAGGTATTCAGTTTTCCTCTTTGTAAGCATAGCAGCCATCAACATTAATAGATTGTCCATCCTCATGAAAAAAAGACATGACTCTTAAATTCATAAATATCTCATTCGCTAGATCCAGTTTCTCTCAAATTCATCTTCCTTTTCCTAACTCGTTCTGCAATTATGATCAGCATTTTGAAATGCACTGCAGGTCATTATGTGATCTTGGTGTTTGCAGAGACACAGTGTGATTGGGGTTTCTTTTCTGACCAAGGAGCTTATTACTATACTGTTATATAGAAAGAACAATAATAAAAAGATGATTACAGGAAGCCATCAAGACTATCATCATCTACCCAGCTTTAGAGTAAGAAGAGTTGTACAAACTATAAAAATTATGCAGCTGGCAAAGCAATCCATAACTCTGAGAATAATTGTGTGGACACCCAGGCCCTAGTTTCTTAGTACCAGATGTAAAGCCAAGCTGTTAAGAATTAAGATTTTCTGATAATCACTTTTATCTGCTGCTGTTCTTTACTTGTACTGCTGCAGCACCCAGGAGCCCTGGTGGCAGAGCGGTGCCGTGCTGTTCTAAGCACTGTGTAAACACAGGACAGAGAGGAGATTCCTGTGTTTAAGGGTCGTGAATTCTCATAAAAGTAAATCAGTGCTTTGAAGAATGTCAGTAACAAAATTATCAGCTATTAATCTATTCAGTAAATTATAGGTCTTCTTTTCATCTGTCTTCATTTCCAGATCTCATTCAGAAACATCTTCCTCCTGCATATACCTATTAATTTTTGTCCTGTAGTTCATTGAATGCCTTGTGTGCGATGTACTAAGAGAAGCTGTAGTTTGACTGAACTGTGTGATCGCTCTATGCTACAGGTGAGCTTTAGTGCATTAGTCTCTGCAATATGAGAGCAGAGATGACTGTCAAGGCAGAAAGAGAGATGCTCAGTAAATCTAACAGAAAATATAAATGTCTCAAAACATCAGAGAGAGTGAGGAAGAAGTAGATTGGCAGGTTATACTGTCTTTTATTATTACTGTAATCAGATTCAGTCTTGATGGTGTTAAATGCATCACTGTCACACTGCATGCTGCTTGGTGTCTGGTAAATGGAGTTCACAGGGTAATTCCTGTTCCTAGGAATAGCCAAACTGGATGCTAATTGCCAACTTTGTTGCCATAGTTATGCAGAACAAACATCTCCCTGACCCCCTGGGCAGGAATCAGGCATAACACAAAGGTAGCTAATTTACTGCTCTGAATAGGAATAGCTTGAATAGAAAGCTTTGGTCAGCAAGGACACTAATCCAGTTCTAGTCATTAAGCATCCCCATGTAGACAAGTGATATGATGGCTTCCAAGCTGTTAAAGCAGATGCACAGTTTTGTCTGTAGTTTCTCTATTACAAATATCAAGCTCATCTGAGCTTCCTGTTCAGAAATTTGACAAAGGAGAGACAAGGTTGGTTGGCCATGGCAAAGGAGGGGAATAATTTCTACACATCCATTGTCTGCCTTTGCTAATGTAGAGACAGTGTCTGTTTTGGGAAAATGTGTTGCATTTTTATCCACCTGTTCAGCTCTACCAGTACTCACAGTGGTGGTGAACTTCCAGAATGAAACATCAGAGAGAGTTTTAGTATGACATGGTCTACCCAGCTAAGAAATGGCTGAACACTTGTGTCTGATGTCACTATGTTGGTAATAGCAAATGGAGCTCATGATATGAATTTGATGGGTGTGCTGCCGAGATGGAAGAGCTGGACTGCTTCTTCTAAAGGAAGGAGAGTGGGAGGGAAAAGAAAGACCAGGGCACACACAGAAAGCCAGAGCAACTGGTGAGGGGCTGGTGAGCTAGGTGGAAAGGACAGAGGACCATGCAACCTTTAGGGAGGTTGTCCCCTTCTCCCTGCTGTAGCTACAGTCCTTACTTCTCCAGTTCTTCCACTGGCTGCAAGAGCAAGTCCAGTAGACACAGAGGAGGTGAAGGAACTGTGGTGAATTTGGTGGTTTTGTATGGTCCACTTGCTTTGTCAACATCCTTTTCAGCCTGTGCCTAGATGGAGTGCTGTGCACAGCCACTGGTGCTCACAGCAATGAAACAGGTACCAAAAACTCGTGCCTCCGGTTCACAAGTGCAAAGCTGACTCTATCAACTGGCAGCAGTGTATGTTCTGCCAGCAAACTACACAAAAAATACATTCTTAATGAACTTCTTCAGTTCTAAAGGCCATTTAAATGACATATGACTTTCCAAACAAGATATTATATGGGGCCTATATATCTCTCCCCACTCCTATGTTTACTTTTCCTGCTTTGGCATCTGACATTAATGTCTGTCATTGAACATCTCAACCTTTGTATCTTTCTCATGGGAGACACAGATCAGAGTGTTTAAGCTTTGTAATTTGGCATTGCTGGCATTTTCTGTTCACCATAAATGTTTCTGATGATACTAATGACATTTAGCAAGTTTTGGAGGAAAAATCGTTAAGAACAGAATAAAAAAAAAACCCTTTGATGATCTGAATTGCTCTCTAAATGAAATCTGCAAAGTTTAAATTCAAACACAGCATCCAACCTTCCCATTTGTACTGGAAGCGAGGCTATTTTTTTAAGAGAAAAACAATATTGAAAACTTTAGACAAAAGTTTTTGGGTTTGCTCGGTGAACGTATGACTATTGATCAAAAATACATTCTATGTATTTCCAGTTTACTGAGGCATACTCATTTCCAAGACCGAAACTGCTGTCCTTTTATTTTTACAGTCTTTGTTTGAACTGAGATCCACATTCATTGTTACTGAGCTTTAATAATCTAGGGGTCACTTGAAGGGCTTTTGTTTGAGAGACCTTTCAAGCCAAGCCAAGGCAGCAGTTTGGAGAACGTTTCTTGTTTGTAGACAAAAATATATTAAAACAACCAAGGGAGCTATTACTCTTCCACATAATTATTTTTAATGTCTCATTGGACATGTATGAAATGCCTTTCAGTTCCTGTGGGAGAATTACTTTTTTTGTTTTGTTTTTACATTTTGCAGCATGGCTTTTGTTAAATTTCTATGCTGCTTTTCCATTGAGCAACATTCACCCCAAAAGACTTTATAAACATGAACAGTATCTCTAGGAACATGCTTCCAACATAATCCACATAAGTATTTAGAGATTTGTCAGCAGTCACAGGGCTCGATACCTTGCATGCCTCATGCCACCTATTTTTTCTAGCCATAATCAAGAAAGAACGTGACCCCAGTTCAGAGGGGGAAAAGTCAGAGAACAGCCGAGAGTCCAGGACTGCCTGAGGTGAGGCGTATGCTGCACCAGCCGGTGTTTTTTCCAGCCGGTGTTAGAGGCAGGGGGGAGAGGAGGAGGGCTGAGTCTCCCTCCTCTCCCCTTCCCCTGGTAAACGCGTGCCAGGTAATCAGAGCAACTTTGTGGTTTTGGCTTGAAAATTAACTGCAAATGTTCTGTGTTGTGTCGCTCTTTCCAGTTACCTAGGAAAGGCTGAAATGAAGTGCATCCTTCTCTTTTATAACGAGCAAATTTAGGGGGAGGGAAACAAGCACAGAATTCAGGAGGAGAGGGACAGAGTAGCTTTAGAGAAAGACAGAAGCTGCCCTGTAAGAATGTAGTTCTAGTATAAATATTTGGGCTTGGCTTGGGACGTGCACATCATGTGCCACTTCTGCTCCAAGGAGGTGCAGGCTTAGCAGGTAGATGCAGGTGCTTCATTTGAATGAACCCTCACCCTTCTCCCAGGCATGGTGAGTGTCTCAATGACCCCAAATGGATGCTGCTGTTAGAGTGGTCCTGGCACACACTTTGGGCAAGGGCCCGGAAAGCAGCAGGGCTCACTCTAAACCTGAAACCTTCCACAGGTTAAAAAAGAAGTTACAGCTGATCTGTGAGGTGCACAGAGCTCATTTAACGTGCTGCATTGCGTGTCGCAGGACCCGCACTGTCTCTCGTCTCTTTCCTCAGGGCTGGTGTGTGCTCTGGAGTTCCAGTTACTTTACCTGTCTCTTCTGCTGTAGAAGGAAGATCAGACTCTGAGTTCAGGGAGCGATGATGTAGTTCTGTGTCAGTTTTGGCACCTTACACAAACATACACTGTTATCAATGTCTAGTCATAAAGCTGATAAAGTTTAGCAAAAATTAGTATCTTGGTAATTGTCTTTCCTAACTGGATGTAAACCTAATTTCAAATTTATAGTGCCTCTCAGGTTTTTAAGAGATAGATTACCACGTTCACCACCTTTAGATGACTAAACTTTAAGTCTTTCAAGCTCAGCTTATAAAATTTTAAGTTATGTAGATGAAGTATAATTCGTGATGTGCTCTGGTTTGTGGAATGACCTTGCCTTGTTTTTGGATGAGAACCACACGTTTCTAGCAGTGAAAGGCTGGCGAAGCCTTTTCTTTGAAGCAGGACATGGTGATAAAAGCAAACTATTGTAACTGTGTAACAGTGATGTTCTAATGTTTTAAGCATGAGTTGCTCAACAGTAGGTGATTTAATTGGGTAAAAGGTTGCCTTTACATGAGCTGCAGTATCTTGAAACAATAATTAGGTTGTGCCTCAAGAACATGTTATAAGATTGTAAGGATAATATGCACTTAGCAGTATCTTCTTAATGTCGCAGTGACAGAATGCTTATAAAATATTTTGTACATAAAAATCACTGCAAATATGTACTTAATGGCACATTCCTTGAGACAAGGAGCATAAAGCAGACCAGGGAATTTTTTGAAGACATCATTACTTGAGGGCTTCCTGTGAAGTTGATCTTGCAGTGTCATCCAAAGTTCCCTATCCTGATTTGACAATTTTATGGCTCTGAACTCTCACTCAGTTGTTCAAGGTGATTTAGTCATTGGTTTGTGTGTCCTTACATTTAGAGACTGCCAAATGTAATTGTTTGCAGAATATTTAGTTCAACTCAAAGTGCTTCTATTCTGGAGAGGTGCTGTTGGAGGGAGCTCAGAGGAGGACAGACGGAAAAATGAAAAGGACTAAATATGTGCAGCATGAATGAGGGGTAGGAAAGCTAGGGTGAAGGGACACAATGGTCTATATGTAACTCAATCATGTAAACCTGAGAGAGAGAGAGAGAAGAATTATGTCGAGTTTGGCAGGAGGATGTAATGAGTAATAGATGGAATGATGAAGGGGAAATAAAATTGGCTGGATGAAGAAAAGCTTCCTGACCACGAGATCTTGTTTGATTACTGAAGTTTCCCAGGGGACTTCTATGATTTGGGAAAAGTTGTACAAGACTATTCAGAGCCTCGCGGTGCTCCACAAAGCATAGTTCTGTAGTCACCTAATAACTTGGCATCCAGGAGTGGATAGTGCTTCCCATCTTTTAACTGTGCTTGAGGTTCTTTGGATTCCTTGCATTTGCTGGGCAGCCCAGAGCATCCCTTGTGTGCTGCCTGGCCTATGGCTTCTCTGTTGGTTAGGATTGCTAAATAATATTGCAGCTCTTGAAGAAAACCTACCTCCTCTGGGCTTGTGCATGCAAATATGTTTACTGTGGCTACGGGGGTGATCCTGTTTCTTTGATGCTAAGTGCAGGAGATTGCAGGGTTGGATTCAGCTCTCTGAAGGGACACAGTCTCTGAAGATGCATTAAGGCAATTGCATAAGCCTTTGCATATGTCCTCGAAAACCTGGGCCCGAACCGTTATGATATCTGGATGGATATTATCAATAGATGGTGTTGGGGTGGAGCACGTTGCAGGTGTGAAATACTTGGAAATCCTTATGTGGCTGGAGAGGTTTTCTTATGCTTAAACAGAGACCAGTAAAATAAGGAAAATTATTCAAGAACTTCTTTAACTTATTAATGAACTTTCATTCTGTGATAAAGCATATGTAGGTATTACAAGGTGTTCATGTTACCCATATGTAGAATTATTTCATTATAGATCTAGTGTCTGGCTACAGCTGACTCCAGTAGTTCCTCTGAGAGAAGTTCATCTGATGAAAAATTAAGTGTGTTTTTAGCTGATATCCAACCAATTTGCTGAACTTATTTTGACTTCTGCCCAGCGGTTTTGCAAGTAAATTGATAACTGAGAATCCATCTGGATTTGAACAATTAGGAGGGAAGGTTGCACAGACCCAGAAACCCAGAGGTAGTGAAGACCACAAGGCTTCTACAAATTGGGAAGCTCGGATCATGGAGTTAGGAAAATGAGCTGACA
>NW_010314596.1:0-1202 GCF_000700745.2 Antrostomus carolinensis | reverse complement strand
TGCTGAGTCTCTTCTGCTTGGCCTTCCAGTATATTCCTTGTTTGCTCCCAGCTGCAATGTGGAAGCCCTGAATTTTGAAACAAATCATACAGAAATGTGAGGTTTTTTCGTGTAATTTATTCCTCTAAGAAATACATTTAAAAAAATCTTCTAATAAGGATACTCCTTTTTTTAATTATCTTCTTATTTGAATTTAATCTTTATTATCTCATGGGGGCATGATTAACTCTGTATCAATAGGTACATAACTTGTACATTCTGAGATATATCTAATGTCTACCAAAGAAAAAATATAAATCATTGAGATCTGGAACAGTGATCACAATGGAAGTTTCATTTGCAGAGGATTTATGGAGACTTGAAGTCAGTATTATGTTTTGAATAAATGCACCATTGACCAGTATCAGATTTCCATAGGCTTTATCTTGTTTTTTCTAAGCAACTGCTCATAAACTTTTTTAATATCTTGATTAGCATGGTGGTGCTACTTGCAAATCTGTTCATAGAGCTATTAATCTGTGATAGTGCAATCTAAAGAAAGGAATCACACTTATTTAGTTGTTCCTTTCATTATTTCATTTAAAAACCATAAATAATGAGTTGACAGGGTTTCCTTGTGCTTCTTTCTTTTCAACTAACATGCTAAATATTTCAAGAAAGGTTTGTCAAGACATCGTAAAAGTAGGTCTTAGTTCCAGTCTGTACTTCATTGGACTCGTGCTTTCATGCAATAGGAAGGAAAAACAAGTGGTAGATTTGATCAGTTCAAGAGTCCGTGACTCAATGGCTACAACAAACTCGGTGCTTTTATTTCCTGGGTCATAGCAGATGAATCTCCTGTGGCTCAAGAAGCAGAAATCTGACTTCTAAGGCAAGTTCAATTTTTTGTTCAACACATGCCCCCCCCCCCCCTCCCCCCGCCTCTCCCTGCAAGCTTCATCCTTAACTGTCCCTGCACAGCTCACTCTCAGCATGAGCTTTGCAGGACAAGTCTCTTGGTGGCAGTGGGCTCAGCAGAGGCTGCTGCTGAACAATGACAGTCACAAATGGGACAACAGCCAAGTCCTGCAGTGGCATGCTGGTGAGAATTGTGCAGGCACCTGCATGGCCTGGTTAGGTTGTGCTCGATTTTGTGGAGGGCAGAAGGGCTTCTGTCCCAGCTTGCAGCAGATCTTGTGGCCAGGAAGGCCAACAGTATCCTG
>NW_010314595.1:32300-32630 GCF_000700745.2 Antrostomus carolinensis | reverse complement strand
TCTCTACACACACTCCTAGAGAGCCACGGCAGACGAGAGAGAGCAGAGGGGCCCCGGGCACATCCATGTACAGCCACGGACTCACGGGCGAGGCGATCCCCTGCCCTGGGAACGCGGTACCGCCTGGGCGCGACGCTTTCCACGGAGGGTGGGAAATAAAGCGCACAGCAGCCAGAGCACGGAGACGGAACAAACTCCCGCAGAACCCCACACAAAATAAAAGAGAAGCCATTTTTTTTCTACTCTTATTCCCACGCACGAGGGAACGGCCCCGCTGCCCGCACACGAGAGCGGCTTTCCCGCGACTCAGACCCGACCCAGCTCGGAAGG
>NW_010314595.1:29930-32238 GCF_000700745.2 Antrostomus carolinensis | reverse complement strand
TGCTGTCTGAGCAGGGATAGAGTGAGGAAAGGCTCTCCTTCAGTTTTAGCTCCAGAGAAGGCTGTTACGGGGAAAACCCGCTGGACAGATCTCTGGTTAAAGCGTGGATTTGTTGTCTGCTCTGAATTTCTGCTGGTTACAGGGTTTCTTTCAGAATTTGCTCTTTAACTCGAAACACGAATCGCTGCCCTATCGAGTGCTTTATCTAACGTTTTCCATAGTGCTCAAGTGAATTAGGAGCTAAAAGCCTGTTTCCAAAAGTGAGGGCAGGCTAAACTCAGCAAGTGAGTTAGGCACAGCAGCAGCAGCCTCCTGCTGCTCAGGATTGTGCCTAAGAACACAACCTTCAGAAATCAGAGGCAAAGCAGGGAGGCTGCCCAGCTTACCCATTGTAAAGTCCAGGCCGAGGGGAGGGAGTGAGTCTGCTTCTCAGTGGTATTCGTGTGCTTAAATCCAGGCTCATAATCTTGTGTGAGTCTCCTGAGTCACATCAGACCTCCTTCCTGAAGATCTGGGAAGTGAAAGGTCTGCTGAGCAAACTGGCTGGGCACCTTCATGGAGAAACAGGATACTTGGCACTGGTACTGCCTGATTTCAGGTAAACAGCTGAATGTATGCAACTTTGTATGCAAAGTGAAAAATCCTAATCACTAATTTACTAGAGACTCAGAGATAATTGCTCTTCATCTCTCCTAATGATATATTTGAAATTATATTAGACACAGAGGTGGTCAGAGAATGCAAGAAGAAGCAACTGCTTAAATAGCCTCTTGGCTAGGACACTGCTCAGAGACATAGGGCTGTTCAAATTGAATCCAGCAGTGTGGTGACTGGCAAATAAGTCTCCCATTGCTTGGGATATAATATACTGTACCCAATGAGCTGCTGGATGCAATGAGCTGGTTCTCTCCCTCCCTAGTTTCCCACAAACGCAGGGTGATGTGGCTTAGGCACTTAACTACAAGGGAGTTTGTGGCAAAGACACCTTCTTTCTGCCTATCACAGTGCTGGGTCCCACTATGTATGTGTATATGTATGTATATATATATATATATATTCTAATTCAATGAGTATGTGTATTACTGAAATTTCCTTTCATTAGCTTTTAACTTTCCACACCTTGTGTGAAGCATAGTGGTGTCTGTCCCTGGCCTGAGCAATCTGTTCCACAGTAGGGAGCCTAAAAATGAGGCATTGCGATAATGGGCATTGCAACACACAGCTCCTTGGGGTTGGCCCGAGGCCCCTCTGCAACACGGACCTATTGTCTGTCCAGCTCTGCAGCAGGAGAAGCTTGAGGCAGAGCCAGAAGCAACAGCTCTGATTTACTTAACTACGAGTAGTAAATTGTAACATGCTGCACAAGAGAGATTTGGTAGTGATTTGCTTATAAAGGTAAATCGGTCGACATTAACTCCGCTCCATTGTATTTCTTCATCTCCGAGACCTTTTATCCCTCCAGGCTGGATCCGGTTCCCACCCTGCAGTGATTAAAGGGAGAGCAAGAGAGGGAACTACCTGGACACAGTCTCCCTCGTGTGACCAGGAATGTGCAATAAATCCACCATGCAAAGCTGCCCTTTTCATCTCGGGAAGTGGCCACAGCTGAGGACCATGCCACAGCTGAAGACTCCACCACAGCACAGAGCAAAACTTGTACTGGGAGGTGGGACGTGTCTGTCTGCAACTAGCTTGTCTTTGTGCTGCTGCCTGGTGCGGTATGGAGTCCCCTCAGCCAACAACTGGTTTGCATGATGGTGTGAACAACACTCTTAGCATTTCTTCTTGCTTAGCCCTGTGGATGAGAAACGAACCTCTTCCATGAAGTCACACAACAATCAAAACTACTCAGTTAAATAGTACAGACTCAGGCCTTGCTGGTGAGCTGTAAGACAAACCTTAGGAGAGAGTTTTGTAGGAACAATGTTCAAAATTTAAATTATTTTGTGTCTGTGGCAAACTCTCATTGAAGCTGGGGCAGACAAGAGGGGAGTAGGGTCAGGGTGATCAGCATTGGTCAGGACTGATTTCCAGGGACCCAGGCATAAAAAGATACAGCCCAAACTAAATGTTCTTTCAGCCTAATTGAGCAATGCTTTTGTTATAGGTATTTTGTATTGGGCACACAGCAACAGGCAGGGCGGGATGTGCACTCGATGTACGTTGGATAAAGAGGTACCATACGGTGACAAACACATTCAAGACCCTCTGACCACCACTGTCGCTGCCCCAATGTAGGGGTAGAAAGTGAACAAACAGCCAGGGCAGGCAATTTTTAGAGGTTTCACTATGACTCAGGCTCTCTTTG
>NW_010314595.1:0-29874 GCF_000700745.2 Antrostomus carolinensis | reverse complement strand
AAAATTATGTTAACTGGAAGACTGCAAGTGGTCCAGGGAAGCTCTCAGGAATTATTCTCTCTCTGAATTATTTCCAAAAGACAAGCTGGGGGGAAGGAACAACTTTCTTTTGATGCAATGTTTTGTGTGCATTGGGCATTATTGTGCAAATATCAGCAAACACAAATACAGAAGTAAGGATGGGATGCTTTAAAACTCAAGGGCTGATTGTTTTACACTGTAAATGCATTTAGATGTAAGCCAATGAACCTGTCCCCATTTACATCAGCAAAGAACTGGAAGAGATTTTTCTGGGGCTTTGAGACCTGCCCTCACATTACGTCAAGCTTCTGTGCATTAGTCCTGGAAAGCATCTGGTCCTCACACTCTACTCACTAAAAGCCATAAGTGCTTTTCAAAACCTCGTAATGAGCTTTTGACTTACTGTGAAAGCTGTGTCCGTGGTATACCACAAGAAGAGACAGTGGGATGTCATAGATGTTGTCAGTCTGACCAAAGATTTTTCTTTCTGTGACATTGTCAATCCTCTCTTTGGGTAGGAGGCTACATAAACAATACACACTAAATTCTATTTATAAAACAAAAAACAGGGTCACAAAATAAAATACATGTTCTATAAGACTGGGGGACTGGAATAGACACAGAGAGAAACAGGAGTCAGTGGTTTTCATAACACTTTAACACTTTAATTTCCTTGAATTAATTGCCGCTTCTGGAAGCACGTACGTGACTACGCAGAGACTGTAGGCTACTGAATGGAGACGTTCCTTGTCACCTCTTGGGCAGGAACCTGAACTCGAGTACCCTGTGAGACCCCAGCAGCTGAGAGTCCATAGCACCAGAAGGCAGCATGATGTCTCCACAACAGCAATTGTATCAGATAAAAACTGTATTGATATAAATAGTAATCCAAATGCAAAATTTCCTTAGTGATTAGCACAGCAAAGCAACTTCAGCCAGATCCTTTATATAGACAGCCTAAGTATTAACTGGATATCCAGTATCTAATTCAGAAAGCTTAGACATGAGCTTTTAACTCAGAATTTTAATTTAGACATTATTCAAAGGAGGACTGGCAGCATCTTTAGTTATTTCTTAAAAATGAAGTGTATTTAGCTGCATTTCTGTCAGCTCTCACACCTGAATTCGGATGAACTGAACAACCTTGTTAGCTCTGAGTTCAAATGCCGATCTTCAGACAGCTCTCCCTTTACTTCAAGAAGCTCAGTGCAGGCACGTTAATTTCCCTCTAAATAATTTAATCTTTCAAGTACATACTCAAAATCAATCCAACTCAAAAAACCTGGAAAGAAAATAGAAAGTTTTACAGGGCATATAATAAAATAAGAAAGCTGAGATGGACATGCAATCCTAAACTATTCTTACTTTCTAAAATATTAGTCTGAATTTCTTCAAATGTGAATTGTTTTCCCTTCCTCAAATGTGACTTTAATACCAGCCAAGTTTTAAGTTTCTAATGACATTTATTTCTGAGCTATGTATGAGAATTTCACTTTGGATAGTTGTAGACTGTGTTCTTTTTCAAGCTTGCATAATGTTTAACATGACTGAATCAATTTTCAAAACAAAGAAATGCAAAAGCATTGAAAAATGCCCAGAACAAGAATGGGTATTTCCATTCCATAAGGAATTTGTTTGGAAAAAAATATTGAGAGCTATTGGAATTAGAATCTAAGTTTATCTTAAGTTTGCTGGAAGGGAAGGTTATATTATATGAGACAATTAACCATTTGCTTCAGGTCTGGTCCTAAGCCCCATAAAGTCAGTGGTGTCTTTCCACTGACTAAGAGGCTTAGGGTCTGACTCATAAACTGCAGAGCTCCACAGCAGATAATAACTCTAAACTGCTTATTTGAAAGTTAAATATAGCCCGATGTTTGTTAAGTGTGTGCGTGTATTATGATTGATTTAAAATGCTGATTAAGATTGGGTTACAGTTTCCATTTAATTCATATGCACGTGTTTGTATTTGTATGCATGTACATGCAAAGACAGACATCTGTGTGTAAGCACACATACAGCTAATGTCATAGAGATGATTGAATCAAGTATATACACATGATGCTAAATATCAGTGTTTACTCCAGTGGATATCACTGCTGCAGTATATATACTCTGACAGATCTGAATGTATACTTTCAAAACCAGCAGCATCTGTTTACATTGAACTGCAATAAAAACTGAAGGAGGCATCAGTTAGTATTAGAATTTTATCTTTTCAATGTCCAGAAACAGTTTCTGTTTCTTTGATGTAGGCTGTCAAGCACTACTGGAAAATTGCATCTCTCTAATTACCACATTCAGAACAGAGGAAAGGGCATGACTGCCTGGCAGTGTTTGTCACTGGGGACCCTGCAGGGACTTGCATTTTGGGTACTGATAAGCAAAGTTAGCTCACATTCAAGAAACAGTAAAATAATCCTTGCACAAAGGGAGAAAAAAAACAGAAAGAGCACTATTTTGGATGATCTAGTAGAAAGCAATACAGCTCTTCACTGTTCCAACTATGATTAACCCTTGTCTCTACTGGCTGCTCCCTTCAGAGGCAGCTCCCTGCATCCTCCAGGAGAGTTTAGCCTGAATCAAAACTCAGTGGCAGCAGCTCCACTGCTTGCACAGGTATGGGCATGGCCAGGCAGGTAACAAGCACCTGATGAACCTGGCAAATAGTTGTGTCCTGCCTGGTGACATGGCTTCACATTTTGAGGCCTTTAGAGGTGGTACTGACTTATCTGCTCCTCATTATCCCCGTTCCTCATTTCTCCCCTTATGTGACAGAGGGCTCTCTTGGCTATGTGTCACAAATTTTTTTTACAGCATTTTTAAACCCGGATCAGTTACCTACCTGATGAGATTTAGAGCTATGACCTTGCTAATGGTTGCAGGCAGCTTGTTGGTAAACCCTAGCTAGCAGACTGAACTCTGTAAGGTGACAATGCCACCAAGAAAAGAGTGGGACTTGCCCTTCCACAAAACTCTTTGTTGCTATGAATAGGATCTTTTATTTTAAAGTCTAATTGCAAGTGAGAAATAAGGGATTACTAAGGATTGTGCATGTTCTTTTCCTCCCTTGTAAACAAAAAGCCAACCTTTGTATACGTTACATATTACGTATATGAACAAAAGACCCAGTCATCAGCAGTGTACATCCGGAACACGCACCAGGAAGAAAGGCCTATCAAAATAATTGCTCCTTTTGTAACATTTCTGCCACACTGTGGTAGCATCTAGAGTAGAAATACTTTCAGGAGATAAGCAGGACATATGGCAGCCAAGCTCAGCCAGGGGGGAGAGTGATCTTGGAGAAATGGCTCTGGAAAAAAAAATACAAAGGAAAAATAGCCAACTAGCATGCAACGGAGCTGAACTGACTGTCTTGTGAGTGATCACAACATCTTCCATGTAGAGATTGCCAAAGCATAGGTGGAGGGCAGGAATGTGAAGAGATAGAAACACATCCCTAAAGATGCAGTTTAGAGTGAATAGCAGCAAGAATGCTGCAGAAGACACTAGGTACATTGTCTTATGCCTGGCAGCAGCATTTATCTCATAGAAGTAAAATGGGTAGTGGCTTTAAACTGGAAGAGGGCAGATTTAGATTAGGTATTAGGAAGAAATTTTTCATTGTGCGGGTGGTCAGACACTGGAACAGGTTGCCCAGAGAAGCTGTGGATACCCCCTCCCTGGAAGTGTTCAAGACCAGGTTGGATGAGGCTTTGAGCAGCCTGGCCTAGTAGATGTCCCTGCTCATGGCAGGGAGATTGGAACTAGGTGATCTTTAAGGTCCCTTCCAACCCAAACCATTCTGTGATTCTAAAGTAGATGCAGAAGCCTAAACATTTGCAAACCATCTACTGTAGTGGCGATTTATAAGGAGAACTTGCAGAGTGCTTAATGCTTCCACAGCCTGGCTCAGGGGCATTGAGGTATTCACACATACTTTAATAAGGAAGACGGGGCAAAAAGGGAATTATCCAGTCTCTCCCAGCTGTAGGATTTAAGCATTGTGGGAGAACAGTTGGCCATTCGGGTTCTGCTTGACCCGGAGCACAGGTAAACTACAGGTGTCTAAGTCTCAGAGAGTAATTAGGCAGGCTTTCTGCCATCTAGAACCAGTTGATGCTCCTGTATTGGACTGCACAGTTTCCTAGAGGCATAACAACACCTCCTGAAAACCAGAAACTCAGAGACAAAGCAGCTGCATAATTCATTCCCTCAAAGTGAGGGTATGGAGGCACTCACCCTGCACTCGGTTACTGGGAAGTGCTGAATTCAGCATCAGGTAGCTCGGTTGGCATCACTCTCTTAAAAAAATACAGCTGGGTTAGGACACAGGAGCCTATCTCCGAGCACCTCCATACTTTTCTGAAGAGTTCAAAGCCAACATACCCACCTCCCAGGGCAGTGCCCTCTGCCCCTGCTGAGGTCTGAAGCATTGCCCCCCTTCTCCCTGTGGGAGCTGTGTCCCTCTGCAGCTCACAGTACACAACCAAGGAGATCACAGAGAGAACAAGTGACAGGAGAAACCTGTCTCTGTTTTATTGTTATATCTAGTGCTTATCTGATACAAAATGCATAGGTGATTTCAGAGTTCTGAGTGTGGTACGAGGCTTTTTTTAGTTCAATCTTTAGAGTTTCCTACTTCTTACTTAGATCACGCTGGGCATCTAAGCATCTGCCTTAGGTGCTCTAAAACATCTTGAGAGGCCAAAGCAAGTGCTCTTTAGACAGCATAACACCCGCATTAGGTGTCCAAAGATGGCAGTTGAGTGCAACCCTTTTTTTTTGTTTTGTTTGCCTATTTCCTGTGTATACTTATTGCCTCTAAGAAACAACTCAATTAGAGAGAAACTCAGACGTGAAGAGAGTTACGCAGTGTTCACTTCACCTTTCCATGTCATTCTACCTCTCCATTCATTATCAATTATAGGATGCCTTATGCATCTTTGAACCCATATTTGTGTTCATGCACTTATTATTGAATATATAGTTGTTAGAACATTCAATAACATGTAATTGCTTTTTACTATGTATTCATTTGCCTTTTCTTCTAGATGGAAATTTGTATATGTGTTATATTTGGCTCTGGTCCTGCAAACAGTTGTGCCCATGAATAACTTTACCCACATTAGGAGCTCCACGGATCACAGCTTCTCTCTCACCCACTGAATTCTATGAAGTTACTCATGCAGTTAAATTACTTGTAAGCATATGTATTTGCTGGATCAGGGCCTCTCTATGAAAGTTTGATCTTTAGAATTAATTTAGGATACCAATGTATTTTTTTCAATAAAGGGAGTAAATCCTTGGAAAGTGGTAATAAATTTTTGGAGCTGCACTTATTAATACAATAATTGGTTTATTAATTAATAACTGTTTTTTAATTTGACACTCTAAAACCAAAATACTACTCTAAACACTTTAATTTGACACTCTAAAACCAAGACTTATTACTAAACCATTTTATAAAATAATATACTTAGTATTTAATAATTGATATAATAAAGGAACCGATAGGGTTTCTCTAAAGAGCATAACAAGGTAAGAACATTTTCTTAAATGCTGTGTCAGCAGAAGCTGCCATTTTATGCTAACCTGTTAACTAACACATAAATATCTCAGGATTTGATCCTAAAACCTTTGCCAATTGGGCATAGTAGTGCCTGCCCACAAGCCCGCTGAGTGTCCTGGAACGTAACAAGTGGTTGGATCAGGGCCTTAGACCTGAAGATCCACTAAGCTTAAAAGTGCTGTTTCAAAGTAGTTTTCTATTTTCCTTTCCACTAGAATCTCTTGCAGCTCTCTTTGGACAGGATACTAGTTCAAGTACCCATAATAACCTGTGATTGAGACATGATTTGTTTTCTGGAGGGGAAGAGCTCATCCTCTCAAAAGAGGCCTCAGATTATTTTGTACCAACTTTTACATGGTCTTCATTTTGAGCATGAAAGAACAAGCCAAATATTTATACACATTTCTAGCAATAAGAAGGAGCAGAATTGGCAAGATGGGAGCCCTGGTGCTCTTCCCTGCTGTAGGTCAAATAGCTCAGCATCCTCACAGAGGCAGACGAAGGTTTTACTGCGAATCACAGACCACCTCCATAAGGACAATTCCTGGTGATCTCCCGCTCTTGACCTGAGCATTTGCTCATGTCTCTCTGCTCCTGATCCTTGTGCCTGACCCATGCCTTGTCCTGCTCCTCTCCACTTTCTCTCCCCCATCTTGGGCACCGCACTTGGCTGATGTGCTGTTTTGGTTCTCCTTGGGGGATTTTACAGTCAGGAGTGGCCATGAACACTGCCTCTAACTGTGTATCTCTGGTTGCAGCCCAGCCCTGGTGGGGTCTCCAGGGTAGCTTGACTGTGGCACTTCTGCTGCCTCCTCCCTGCTCAAGGCTCCTTGGCACTTCTCTGCCCATCTGGCCAATCTCACCATGTCCCTGTGCTGTGTCATGGGCACTAACCAAGGCTGCAGCCTTGACTGGGCTTCACCTCCCATCCCTGGTTCATTCCCCATTCTTACTCTCCAGATCTTCCTCTTCTCATAACCTTGCTCCTCTGCTGTCTGAACATGTCCCCAGGCACCTGTCAGCAGGTGTAAGGGCTGTGGTCTCACTGCAGTGACATGGCTGCTGCAGCACTAGACTTGACTTTCTCCACCTGCTTGCCTTTAGCTTGAGGACCACTCAGTTTTACAGCATCCCTCTCCACGCCAGGCCAGAGGAGACCCCCCTTAGCCATTTCAGCCCCAGTAACACCTGCTCCCACCTCAGCTCCATTTCCACTCCAAAATCTTAAAAGTACACTTCTGTCCCCAAAACAGACATTCCCAGGACTAGTTTATTTTTGCTCAGCTACAAAATTGGTTCTCCTTTGCTTCCAGCTCGCTTGTGACACCAGCATCCTGCATTCTCTAACACCTGGCATAGACTTCACTAGGGTCTTTTGTGAATGAAGTGGGTCCAGAAACCCTGCAGGAAAATCAGATGAAAACAAATGTTCACAGCTCTCTAGAAATTGGTGTCAGCTCCCTGATACAGGGAGTTTTACAGCTCTATAAATCAAGTTGAAAATGTAACCAGAAGCCCCGTTAGCTTTCTGTTTCTTTTAGCACATCCGTTTCTTGTAAAATTCCGATTAGAGGGACTGGTCTCTGTAGAAATCATTCACTCTGAACCCAACAGGGCTATAAATCAAAGCACTACAAATCACCACAATTTGCAGATTCTGGGTTTCATCATTTCATTGCTTTTGAAGAGGTTATGTAAAAGTTTTTGGAGAATATTGGCCTCTGCATCCTCTGTCATATCTGGAAAGGTGAAGAATATAAAAACATTTTCTGAAAAACAGGTATCTCATTCATACAACTACTACCACCATACTATTTCTCTAAGGGATGAAGTCAAGAGTGCATTCTCATATGAAGAATCTCACCAAAATCAGTGAGACTACTCCCATAACCTGAGGCTAGAGGAACAATTATTTTCTTATGAAAGCAGCAGAGAGTAGAACTTTACAAGGGTCCCTGTGAAAAAGGAAAAATATGATTCAGTGACGATCGTGCGAATAACACCATTTATGATTCCTCTGCCCCAGCCTGGTTTTGGCTGTACAAGATGATGATTATCTGCTCCAGCAGGCAAAAATTTCATCACCTCCCAGTATGAATGACAAAACTGTTCCCAAAAAATGTTGCCCTCCCAGTGACAGTAAATTCAATCTAGGCTTGCAAACTCCAGATAACCCTGAGCCGAGTCACACCGGTCCGCTCGGCAATGCGTTCAACCCGGCAGTGGCCACAGCTGGGATTCGGTAAGTGATGTGAAAGTGGAATGGCAAGAGGAGTGTTTTTAGACCAGGCTTAGTCATGAGTCAGGTTCTGTGCAACACTTTGATGGGCTCCAAGCCTGTAAGGATCTCTCACTTTTACCTTTCTGCTTCCTGAAGTCCACTGTCATCGGCAGACTTGTAGCTTCTTAATGTAACAGATTTCTGTTCACCATCCAGTTCACCTCATTAGTCACAAAGTTCTGGGAGCTTGTGCAGATCCCAAAGATCAGGGAAAAAACAACCATACAAGGAAAAATGGCTTTGAATGCAGACTGAAAGCATTAAACTATTTCCTTTAGATTTAGTATCAAGCAACCGTATGTCATTTATCAAGGATAAATTTAATACCCATGAATTTTTAATTGTACTATGTTGGTGTCTGAGAGCTCCAATGGGGACCAGATGCCCACTGCACAAGATATTATACAATGCAGAAGAAAAAAAATGGTCCTTTCCCATGTGAGCTCATAAGTCTTTGCATTGCCTTTACCAGAACAACTGTAAATTTAGATTTCTCACTATTATATATGGATAATGTAAAGAGAAAATTTTCAAAGGCACAATTAGTGTGAGACAGCTGATTCCGCTGACCCTCAGAGTGACTCTTAGCATGTATTTGCCCGTGGTGCCTTTGAAAAGGACCACTCAGGCACCTAAGTGAAATGATCACATTTTTCAGAAATTCCTTTAAATATTGGAAAATACTCTCAGCAATGAGACCTGTATTTCAAAGTCACTGTTTTTGACACACTAAGCATTTTAATTCAGCCTAATGTTTAAACAGACCCATCATTTTCATTCTGTGGTCTATAAAGCCAATTACAGTAATTAAATGGAAAGTGGAGAGTATTTTAAAGGCTGTTTAAGAGTCCTTTCTGAGCAGTGTAGCTCAGCGTTACAGTAGGACACCATCTGCTGTCCAAGCAGGGTCTGACTGCCTGACCGCAGCCAGCTCAACAGCAGAATGCGAGATCCTAGCTGTGAAAACAATGTCATCTTGGTAATGCTTTCACAAACCAAATCCCCTGTCAGTTTTATGGGTCTGTGTTGTATTTTCTTTAGGACAGCTGATTGAATTCGGTCTCTTTTTGCCCTTATGTGGTAGGAATACATAAAATGAGGCTTTCTTCATGAAGCTGATGGTTTCCTTTTTCAGTAAAAATGTTGTGCAGGCACTCAGGGTATTGAGAAATAAACCCTGTAAATGGAAATAAATTAGTAACACTTTAAATTTTGCATTTGCAAATAAATTTTGTGGATATTACTGGTTAATCTACTGTAAGACCAGCATGGCACAGCCAGCTGGGTGCAAGGTATCGATCTGCTACTGCCCATTGAAGGTGCTCTGCCCATCCCTGTCTAGCTCTTGGGGAAGCATCTGAGACCTTGGTGGTGTAGTTGCCAATTACTGATAATTATAACGGAGATTTCCGCACTGTGGCCACCTCACAATTGGTAACTGAGCTGAGACCATCCACTGATTTTGCACAGGTTGCTGAATTGATTGTCAGGTGGTGATGACTTTGGGTTACTGTCAACATGGAGCACTTCCAAGGTGACCTGGCTGTGGGAAACTCCATATTCCCTTACAGATCTCCTGCTTGTACTAAATTAGTCTCGGGCTTTGAAGGTGGATTGTCAGGCCCAATTATACAACCTATAAAAAGTGTTTAATTGCTTACATAGGTGGTATGTCTGCATTTTTTCTCACCCTTACCT
The DNA here is from genome assembly GCF_000700745.2 of Antrostomus carolinensis. Lineage (NCBI taxonomy): Eukaryota > Metazoa > Chordata > Aves > Caprimulgiformes > Caprimulgidae > Antrostomus > Antrostomus carolinensis. The sequence continues at coordinate 20,302 of NW_010314595.1, read as the reverse complement.
TCTAGAAAGAGGGAAATTTTCTTTAAAATGGTTTGTTTTCCTTTGTTTCAGAATTGTTTTTCTGCTCATGCAGCTCAAAAAGTCAACACTTCTGTAGATTATCATATTGTATCATAACTACAATGTAGTAGTTATCAATGCAACGAATAAGCACCAGTTTGAGTCAGTACAATAAAGCTATGGCCAGGAATTGAAACAAGGTATGCAGGAAAAGACTGTTGGTATCACTGTGTGCAGACTAAGGGCCTCAATAGTGTCTGTAAGAGATCATATTCCTTAAATTCTTTTCCTAGGGCTCCATAATTAGAACTTTGAGTTAGCTGAAGTGACAAAATTAGGAATAAAATTGCCTTTAATTCCCCAATTAAGCCAATGGGCAATTAGTGAGTGATTTTCATGCTGCTCTCTGGAGGGTCCTATATTTCTCTACTGCCTGTATAGGAAACCTCAGTCTGATGATTCAGTTAGTGGGAATGAATCTAGGTCTCAGTGTGCAGTGTACACATCCCCATCTGAGCTCTAAAAAAGCTATAGCAAATCAATATCTTGATGGCTTTTGTGAATCATCCAGACATTGTCTATTGTTAAAACACTCTTATGGGACAAAAGACTTGGCCAATGTACTTATCACCTCTCCCTTATTCCATCTTCACACCTGGCTCTAGCAAGAGTGGCACATACAGAACTGGACACAGAACAATAGTTTATCAGGACTAAACATTGCCATCCCAGTCCCTTTAGCTGTTGGTCTGTGAAAACACATACAGGACTGTGTTGGGTTTGTGTATGTGGGGGAGGGGCAGTTTTTGGTAGCGGGGGTAGGAGCTACCCTGTGAGAAGATTTGCAAAAGCTCCCCTGGCTCCAAGGCGTACCCCCCCAGCCCAGGCTGGGCCAATTAGCAATAGAGAAACACCTTTGAAAATCCCTATTTGTGAGGGGAAGCGCTGTCTTGAAAAGAAGAAGGTGGGGTGAACCTGGAAGAGAGGCCATTGACCTGAACAAAAGACGACCATCGGCCTAAACAAAGCAGAGAGCTTCATTGCCAGGAGGATGAGGGGGAGGACAGAGAACCTCAGACACCCAGTTCATCTGCATGGAGTAGGAGAAGGCAAAGGAGGTCCCTGCAGCCCATGGAGGTTCAATGGCAGAGCAGAGACCCACACATAGGCTATGGAGTACTCCACGCTGGAGCAGAAAAGATGAGCCCAAGGGCAAGTGTGACTGAAATAGAGAACCCAGAGTCGTTCAAAGCCAGAGTGGGGGTGGATCCCCAGAGCCGGGAGGTGGGGAGGGGAAGGAAGGGCGCTGGACTGGGGGCCTGTCTGCAGCCTGTGGATGAATGCCAGAGCCGGGAGCTGAGCCCGAAGAGTTCCTTGAATCCATGGGAAGCTTGCTTTGGAACACTTTTTTCCTGGACTTTCATGCTGCGAAGAGTGGCAATGGTGAACTTACTCTAACCCCCATTCCCTGTCCTCTGTGTCACTGGGCAGGGCGGGGGGAAGGTAGAGAAATCAGGAGCAAAGTGATTTGAACCTGGGAAGAAGGTAGGGGTGGGGGAGGGTGCTGTAAGATTGTTATGTGGGGGAAGGTGCTGTAAGATGTGGTTGTTATGTCTCACTGTGCTACTCGGATGAATGGTAACAAATTAAATTGACTTTTCTTCAGCAAGCTGAGTCTGTTTTGCCTGTGACCATAACTGGCGAGTGAGCTGTCCCTCCATAACTGGTGAGTGACCCGTCCCTGTCCTCATTCTAATCCGTGCCCTTTTGTTCCCTTCCCATCTCACTGGGTCGGGGGTGTGAATGCAGGAACGTATGGTCCTACCTGTGGGTTAAACCACCACAAGGACCAATACTTTAGCCTTTCCCATGTCATTCATGTGTGTGTTTGGAGAATTTATAAGTAGAATTAGGGTAAAGAGAAGGTTGAAATTGCTCAAGAAAGAAGTATACTAAAGCATGAATAAAAAATTTAGAAGCAAGGGAGAATGGAAAATGCTGTAGATGTTTTGCTGTATTTTTCTTTAGAAGTGCCTATTCATAAACTTGGTATAATTAATGTCACAGAGCAAATTCGTTATTATTCAGGGATAAATAACCATAATGCCCAGGTATGCTTTTCAGACTGAAATAGATTCTCTTGATTCAATGCTCACTACTGTTGAAGATGAAATTGATAAATGTATCTGTTAGAAACTATGCATTACTACTTGAGTTAGGTAGTTACAGATCATATACCACTAGTTCACTGACAGCAAACAGAGAAATTCTATAAAGTAGATTAAAGTCAATTCTGTAGCGCAGAGTTCAATAAAATGATTGGATTCTTATTTTTACCATTTGCTCAATTTTACTGTTAAAACCGTTGTTCCCAGTATCCAAGTATGAGTAGATGGCTTCCTTTCTGATGGATTATCCTGATGTTATATCTGTGTTACAGTTACAGACTTGGATGCAGTGGACCAATATATATAAGCTTTCTGTGTAAGTCATTTGCCATCTGCCTGCTGTTCCCAGTCTTGAGTAGAGGAGGCTTCTGGAAGATGTCCTAGAGGCCTTAAAGACAACAAAAGTTTCCTCAGCGAGGAAGGGAAAAAGTGCTTTTCTATCTGCTGCGAGTAATATCAGAAACAATGAGGATAAACTGGCCAATTTAGGTGGGATATTGGGAAAAGATGTCTGACTGTAAAGACTGAAGAAAGACAGAAATAAATAACTAAGGAAACTGTGTGCTGTCCATAATTAGAAATTACTTAAGGACAGGGAGGCAAGCATCTACCATGGGTAGATTTTAATTTGATCCTGCCTTTGAAAGGGGGAGAGGGGGATGAACTAAATGACTTTTAAAACTTTTTCTCAGGCTTGGTGATTCTGTGATTCCATTCGCCTCATAGCTGTGGCTACTGCTGTGGTTACTACAAATTCCCCCTGCTCTGAATAGGCTGCAGTTGAAGGTGCACTTGCAGCTGGCAGACCCAGGGGTGCCATCCTCTCACCAAACAACACCAGCAGGCCCCTGCTGCTATGGTGGCATTGCTTGAGATGAGTGGAGAGATGGAGGACACGGTGCAGAGGCTGGCCCTTGCTCCTGCCTTTCCACAGGCCTCCCCTCCCCAGCTCTCCTTGCCCCTCCAGCCATGAGCACTCCAGAGGGAGTGTCAAGATGAGGGCTTGTCATCATGGAAAAGCTTTGCCAGTTATTCCTGTGTCATGGCTCCAGTGTAGCTGTATCGCTATGGTGCTGTCTGGGGATACTCTTGTTCTGCGATAAGAGTTGGTTTCTTTTGGCTTGTTTTAAATGCATTTAGTTTCCAAAGTGACATCAGGGCCCAGTGTTGGTCTGAACATAGCCGGGGGTTTGCATGGGTCGAACTACCACTATGAGATTTGACTCTCGTCATGTGTTTTGGCTGCTAGTATTTTGCAGCTCTTTGTCTTTTCACTCTTTGGTCAACGGCAGCTTTCAGCACAGGGCCCTGCATTCGCCCCTCAGTTCACGCAGCATAAAATCACAGAATCATAGAATTGTTTTGGTTGGAAATGACCTTTAAGATCATTGAGTCCAACTGTTAACCTAACACTACCAAGTCCACCACTAAACCATGTCCCTAAGCATCACATCTACATGTCTTTTAAATATCTCCAGGGATGGTGACTCTACCACTTCCCTGGCAGCATGTTCCAATGCTTGACAACCCTACTGGTGAATAATTCTTTCCTAGTATTGAGTCTAAAACTCCCCTAGCACAAATTGAGGCCATTTCCTCTTGTCATATTGCTTGTTACTTGGGAGAAGAGACCAACACCCACCTCGATACAACCTCCTTTCCGGAGGTAGAGAAACGTAAGTTCTCCTCTCAGCCTCCTTTTCTCCAGACTAAACATCCCCAGTTCCCTCAGCTGCTCCTTATAGGACTTGTGTTCCAGACCCTTCACCAGGGTGTTTCATTGAAATGAGTTTCATTGCTCTCAGTCATTTGCCTTCATTTGCCTTTGAAAAATGACAGATTCTACTCCAGAAAAAAGACCCTTCTACAATAATGTCCTGGTTTTTAGCTGGAACAGAGCTAGAATAGTGCTGTATTTTGCTTTTCAGCCTGGGATTTGTTATGAGAGAAACACTGATAACACACCAGTGTTGGCATTTTTGTCGCTGGAAGTGAAGGACTTTGTGTTCTGTTAGTCTACAGCACAAGATCTAAGGGGGTGAGGAATACTGAAATTAATAAGCTAAACTGGCATTTGGATATGCCAATGGGATATTCCATCTCATATCATGTCATGTCCAGTATATTAATGAGGATCTCTTCCTCTTTTGGCCTCTCTGGCTTTCGTTCGGGCTCTTGTTCTTCCGGGATTGTGGCTTTGGTTCGGGATTGTTGCTCCTATGGGATCATTATCTGGGAATGGGCCGGGCTTGGTCAGTGGGTGGTCAGCAGTTTCACTGTGTATCACTAATTTGCATATTTTGTTACTGTCATCATTATCACTACTATTTTAATATTACTATTATTTTAAGTTTTCTTTTATTTTATTACTAAATTGTTCTTATCTCAACCTACGAGTCTCCTTACCCTTTCTCCCAACCCTCTCCCTTATCCCCTGTGGGTGGGGGGGAGTGGGTGAATGGCTGTGTTGGTTGTTAGCCAAGGGCTAGCCCAGTGAAACTATCACTGAATGAAAGAATACAGTAAAAGATTATGTCAGATAATAGTAGGGGTTTGAGCTCCTTCCTCAGCTCCCACTATGTCTCTCTCCCCAGCAGAAAGCCCTCATGCCAGCTTATCACTGTCCTGCCTCTGCACACCCAATCTGTGGCAGAGGCTCTCCAGGGGCTTGGCCAAAATCTCCTCAGACACCTCCTGGCTCTCCTCTTCAAGCCCAGGGGAGCACAAGGAACAATCACATCCTTAGGGATTCACGTAGGATGGCTGCTGCTGAGCCCTCTGCCCTGCTCTCTGCTTCCTCTTGTCTCCATCTCCATGGCTTCCCTCTTACATTCCCCAACCTGCAGCTTATTTTGAAGATTTAACTGGAACTCTTGCAGTACACTGACTTTGTATTAACACTCTGTGCAGGGATGAATTTTGCCCAGGTCGGGTGATGAATTCAAGTGAATCCTGTCTTTCCAGTGCCAGAGAGCAAAAGACTTCACTGCCATCAATCTGACCAATGGCCCAGTCACCTTTCTTGATGGTAAATCCTTCAGATGAGTGATATGAATAATATACAAAGCAGAAGTAGTCACTGAATTAGAGTTCAGAAGGGTGGTTTTTCCTCGGTCCCCAGCCTACACGCATGACCACACAGAGCCAGAGAATGCAGCTAGGGCCTCCCACCTGGATTTGTTACGATCAATAAGCACATGCAAAGCTCCAAACCAATGTACTCATTTTCAGCAGCATCCAGTATAGGTTATGTGAAATATTAAAATATGTAATTTTAAATGCATGCCCTTTATTGCTTTATAACTAAGAAACCAGATCTTTTCCCACTGACTTTCCATGCAACTTTTCCCTGTTCTCATATCCCATGTGGCTCTTAAGTGTGTAAAGGCACCAGTATTAAAGTTTATAAGATATTTATATAAATCAGATGGGTGGTGAGTATTAAATCTGATTTTTCTCAATAACCCGAGGGGGGATATTAAAATATTAAAATTGTTTGAATTTTTAAAACACAAATGGGCTTTTGAATAGTTTAGGCCAAAGCCTCAACTCTTGTACGCAAATATATACCGGCTGAGGATAGAGTCCTTGAAGTTTTAATCTTGTTATTCACATTTAGTGAGACAAATGGCAGGCTTAGTAGAAAGCATGTTCTCAAAAATCACAAACAGACTAATATGGAAAACCAAATTTTATCTTCTGTTTTCATCATATGATTTACATCTTGCTAAGGGCGTATATGTTGTTCTAAATAACTGAGGTCATAATGCAAAAGTTACGGTCAAAATTGCCTCATGGCATTACCAGTTTAGGAACCATCTTCACTTTTGTATTTCAAGAACTTCAGTGTAATTGTGAACTCTTTGAAACCCTACATGAATTTCCCATTTCAAGAAAATTTCTTCTCAGCCTCTTGACATAGCACTTTCCAGGATCTCCTCCTGGTTCCATTTTCTGCCTTTGCCTGATTGTGTTGTGAACACAACACTTACAGTCATGGGTTGTTACAGCCATACTCTTCTGGTTCTCTTTTTTAATACATGAACAGCATTCGCCTTTGGGAGGACACATTGCTTCTGAGTTGTGCAAGGTTGTGTGTAGGATAGCTGGAGGAGAGGGAGCTGTGTAGGCAAAAGGAATGTTTGTTCTTTGCTTTAGGCTCTGATTAGGTCAATTCTTGTGACAGAGTTATTCCTGCAAACCCACAATTACTGCCAGGCTGTTTTCTGGAAAAAGAGATTTCTTTGCATGCTGCTTGACCATGCTATTGCAGGACTGGTGAGTATAGGTGTACATAGGTAAGTAAGGCAGATTGCAGTAGAAGTGTATTTAGACTCTATACCACTATTTTTTTCCATAGTTGAGAAATCAACCTCTGTCCAAGAAATCTGTGCATAGGAACAGTGATACTGCTGTGAGAAAGGAATCAAAAGAAACAGGAAACAATACATTGAGACAGGTGACATTTTTGTTGTAGTTGGATGTTTTCATTTTTTTTTGTTTCAGGTTTGATTTCATGCTTCATATCACAAAATGAAAAACAAACATATTTTGAATGAAAAAGAGAACTGAATTCTTTGCCTTTTGATCTGCTACTTAAATGAGTTCCCATTATAGTTTTTAAGAACCGTATTTTAGGGAATGTAGTGAATCCTAACAGTAAACAAATACACTCTAAATCCAAGTGTTGCAATATCATTCCTGATATTTATAATATCTTGGACTCTAATTTTTTTTGCTAGAAGAGATGTGGGGCTTTTGGGGGTGATGGGTAGTTCTTAATTAAACAGCTGAAAAACTCCCAATAAGTGATTTGTCTTCTTAGACAACAGATTTTTAAAAATAACCTCAGAGCACATGAAATAAAGCTTAAATGCCATTATGATAAAAGCCACTTAAGCTACTGATAGTAATTCTATGTGTATTTGCACTCCACATGTTTACATGAGAGACAGATCTAGACTTGCTTCAATTACCTTTTCAGGATATTTCTGATTACTGTTAATGCTAAGAAAAATGTTTTGTATGTAAATTACAAAAAAATCCTGTAAGTGAAAAGGGTATGTCCATCATCATTATTGTTGGCTCTTGTCCAAAAAAGCATCTCTTTAAAGTAGGTAATTGACTTTTTAAAATTAGAGGTGAAAGAAGCCTACTAGATAATTTTGTTCACCATGACAAACTGGTATGCTTCCATTATATTTTATCTGGAAGGAAATGCTAATTCACTGATTCATAACAGGTACCCCTTTTCAGTCTCTAATGGTATTCTTTTCTGTTCAGTATGATGAGTTCTGAGTCTGGTTTGATCACCTAGAATATGTTCTCAAGATGTATTCTTACCAGTGATTATAATTATAGGTCTACCTAGATTACCTTTTAGTCAAGATTCTGTGTTTTCATGCTGATAAAGAAGGAAGTTCTTGTACAGAAGTCATTTGGTGCCCAGAGGTCTGGATTTAATGCTAAGTTTGACTACAAGCTCTCAGTGTAACTCTGAAGCACTCTTTGAATTTCCCTTTTTTCTCATGTCACTAATAAATCTTTACTGACCTTCACTAAAGAGTCAATAGGATTAATTCAGGTGCAGAGAATCTCCATGAAGGCCTTCAGAGACCTCTTGTCATTGACTATATGGAAACTCTAAGTCTTTCTTATATAAAAGTTGGTAAAACCTGCTTCTTCATCCCCAAGGGGAAGACACCTACAATTTAAACCTATCTGAACACAATCAATCTCCTTTCCCACTTTATCATACTTGAATGTGCTTTATCAAATTAAAAGGAAAAGAATTCATTTAACCCACTTATGTCCTAAAAAATTAATTATATGAAATCGGCATATACTTTAGATGCAGGCAGCCAGGCTTTGTTCTTTTTTGCAGAACTGTAAATCTATATTATCTTCCCAAAGGAAGCAGAAGAGTTTGCTGACTCGCAGTATTTTTAGAAACTCACATCTAATGCCTTCAAAGTATTGAAGTGATGGAATCTGAACTGCAGTCAGAGGATGGGAGTCATCAAGGTTGTTATAGTTTACTGGAACATTCCTTAATGGGCAGGCATATTTAAATTATAATACTCCATGCAAGATCAGATATTTAATTTTGTAGTGAAACAAATATAGACTTTTTTCCGTTCACAGTGTCTGAAATCACGTGCTGCAGCCATTAGAGAAATACTCCTGTAGCATGAACATGAGGATATGTGTTGCATGCCCACAGAGTGTCTTGAAGAGTAGTTCAGAGGCAAAGTCTGCTGCTATAGCCTTGGGGAGTATGAGAGATAGAGAGAACCTGGTATATTTTGTCTATAATACCTACTAGGAAGAGTCCTGTCTATCCCTTATGCTGTGCCTGAGAAGGCTAGCTGGCACAGCCATGCCAGGAAGCATGTTAACAATTAGGTGCCATGGGTAACCAGTGGTCTAGTGCTTGAGTTTACTCCCTGGCCATGTTTTATTTATCAGCATAGAACCAGCTTTTTCAAACAATGCTTTAGTGATGTGTCCATCTGATTTAGACAAGAGCTATGTTCTTCCATCCTTCATATTTATTTGTAGGCAAATGTATAGGGTATCTCTGGCTGAGGTGTCTGGACAATAGATAATACATGGAGTCCTAGAGTGCTAAGACAGGAAATTAAGTGGTAGAAATTGCAGTGAATCAGGTAGGTTGAAGTTAATATTTTGTCTCTAAAAAATAGAAAAAAGTTGTTATGAAACAATGGTGTGTCTTGGGCTCACAAAGATTTATGATTCTCATTCTTCAGAAGAGGAAATCCTATCAATAACATCTTTACATTTGTAAAGAAACCCATATGTGGACATCTTCTGTGACATTCTTTGGTCTGTGCAGGGCATTGGACTGGTGCTAATGGTTCATTCACCATCTATTTGACAAAGAGAATCTAATTTCAGCTGATAATGTCCTATCTGTGTGCGATAAAGAGCAACGGTGGATTAAGAAGTCAGTTGTACACCCTATAATGGCTTTTTCAAAAACCCTATTCCTATATGAGCAAACATTAACTCAGTTTAATCTATTGTATATTATCAAACATTAACTTCTTGCCAGCTTTCCAAGATAAACAATATGCCATCATTATGAGCAGTAATATAGACACAAGCTATATGGGCATTAATAAATATGGGGATAATAGAAACTGTTTTTATTTTTTAATCAATTTTTACTTGTACTACCAGAATCTGCAGAAACTGTTTCTGAATAAGAAAGACTCTGAATCATTTTAGGCTTTTCTGCAATTTAGGGTGTGTTAATTTTCATTTATGTCAACGTGGCTCTTGGCTTCTCTTTATTATTATATATTCAAGCTTGTCATCATCATCAGAATAAACAAGGGACCCAATTCAGCTTGGTCTTCACCTTTCACCCACGTAAAATTTCAAAAGGAGACTCATTGTTTTTGCATGTGTTGTAACCCTGTAATTATGAAGAAATTCAGTAGCAAATTACTTCCATGGCTTTTCCCCTTCATTCTCAGCAGTTGAAAGCATTCCTTCAAGAGACATTAAATACTCTCTATTTCCCTGTTCTTCTGAGAATACCATACTAATGAAAATATACACTAAATATTTTCCTGGGAGAGAAAAACTGGTAAAGTCAGTGGAAGTAAATCATTGCCAGTTATCGGTTACAATTTGACATGCATTCCTTTTATTGCTCAACACCTCATTAGTGTCGGAAAGGTACACACTGGGGAACATCTCACGACTTTGAAGAAGTTCCTGCATGTGCAAAATGTGTCTAACCATGTATTACAATAATTTTTCTAAGTTCCTAGTGTTAGATGGTCATAGACTGTTGTCACCATTGAAGTATGGGGAAATAGTGGGAAAAAATAATGGATGAAATTACAGAACATGTCAAAATATGTCTTGTGAAAGAAGTGATGTGATAAAAAGCTAGCAGCCTGATGCCAGTTTTTAGCATATTTTATCAGCCACCAAAATAAATTAGCATAAACTTAAATTTATAGGTTAGGAAATATTGTTACTGGGTTTGCCTTTTGCAATATGGCTCTTTCTGCAATATGTGTCAAAAAGGCTGTTGTCCAGCCTTTCAAACCACAACAGCTAAACCACGTAGTGGACTCGTGGTATTTGTCATCTAGCTGAGCCTCAAGTGTCTGACTTGTGTATGCATAATCAATATGACATTTTGGAAGGCTGCTTTTATTTGCAACATGTTTTCCTATGCTTGCCAGCTCTGAAGATGAAAGACAACCTGACAGTATTTTAAATAATGAGTCTTTGATCCAAAAATACATAAACCAACCTTTTTTCCCCAACACATTTTTGGTGAATTTGTATGAATACCATAAATTGTGTATCTAAGAAACAGGCTTCAAGCAATTCCTTTGAGTTCCTGCTCTGTTAATAATGACCTATTTTTATTGACAGGGTAGAAGTGAGTTAGCCAAATTCTGGCAATCTGGGATGACAGCTGATGCTCCTCTTTTCATAAATCCATGATTTCAAGCTATTGTAGAGTGGGACAGTCAGAATAATCTAGGGTCTGACATTGTCAATACTGGGCTGAAAACTTTGTATTGGGGTTCTCTGTACAAATCTGACATGACTGCTTTGAAGCCAAAGAAATAACACTAGAAGAGAGAAATTGTGTAAACACGCTCTGTTGCACCTTATTGAATAGACTGTCTGTTGTATTTTGTTGAAAGTTGATATTATGTTGTTACCTTACTCTGGAAGACTTTGCATACCTATAGTTTTTAGCAAAGCTAGGCTTTGTGTTAGCTAACATGGCTGGGGTTTAAGGTCTTTATTCTACTGCTGCCAAGAAGGACTGTTTTAAAGCAAGAGATATTTTAAGTTATTGCTTTGTGATGAGATACAATAATGGAATTATGTGTACCTACCCTTTTAAAAACAGCTTAATTAAACTCTATATAATATAAACAATAACAACATTAGTTGGGTTAATCTCTGTTCTCATAACTTTCACTTCTTTGCAATTGGCTGTATTGTCTTCATATACTCACAGGAAAAAGCATAATTTCAAGAATCCCAGCTGACCCAGTGTCATACCAAAGGCAGATATTCTCCAGCTTCCCAAAGGCAGCAATGAGTTCTCATCACACCACTGACAGCAGAGAGACACCCTGTCAGGATATGTGCTGGTTTGGAAAGTTGTGAGGAAAAAAAGGATGCTAGGAAACTTTATTTCCTGAGAAACATTCTCCATAATGCTGAGGAATGAGAAAGAATAAATAAGGGGGAAATGGGCAAAAGATCCAGCCCAAGGGTTTAACATCGAGAACTGTCTTGCTCTGTATATCTTCCTTTGTGCTACCTGACTTTGGCTTCTGATCTTCACCATACCTCCTAATTCAATGACCATGGCCCTGCTTACAGTAATGTATACACCACATCTCTGTCCATGACATCTTTTTGTGCCCTTCAGAACTACCGTGTAGATGAGCATCTTTATTATATTGAAATGCAGTTACATTCAAGCCCTACATGACCTGGAGCTCTAGGAATTGCTCCCAGCCTGCTGCAGGGAGCACTGCTGATCTGAGATACTCCCGTGTCAGTGCTTTAGTAGTGAGAGAGACAGCAGCAAGCCTGCACCCAGTCACTGACAAGCGTAGGGACAGGACTGCCAATGGGCTGAGCTGCAACCCATGAACTCTGGAATAATCTAAGGTGTTGGTTGTTGTTTTTTTTTTTTCCTTCAGGATTGTACAGACTGTCCAGTTGAAGGCTGAACTTTAAGGTCTGTGAGTTTTGGTAGGGTATAATGCAAGCATGGATTTAATAAGGAGAACAAGGGGGCTTTAAAACTCATTAGCAAGAACAGATGCAAGGTCTGCTCACGTGTCCACATGCAAGGTCTCCGATGCAAGGTTTCCTCTTGTGTCCACATTCCCCACACACATGAAGATCACCTCCACTCTTGTAGGACTCTATCACATCCAGAGATTAGGTTTAGGCTGTGTAGGTTGTAGGCTATGATTTCCTCGATGTCTGTACAAAAATGGACACATAATTCAGAGCCTTAGTTGGCTGGTTTTCCTTCCATGTCAGGTGTCCTCACTCTTTCACATTCATTTGGTTTGGCTGAGCTCAGATGCATCAAATTCAAATCAGTGATGTGTAGCATTTTAATATTATGAAGTTGCCTAATTTACTTCAGAGAGACGCTAGAATCCAAAAATACATATTTTGGCAAGGGTTAAACTTTAATCTCAAAAGCTACATGCCAATTCAAAGTGTATTTTTTGTGCAGATTTATCTGAGAGTGGCTTGGCACCAAAGGATTTTCCATTGGCGCTAAAAGAGCCACTGCATGCCAAGAAAGTAAATATCAAACAGAAACGTGCCAGTATTTCCTGCCAGTCTCACATTTTTGAAACTTTTTCCATCCTCCATGCCATTGATTTCTGATATGCTCCCAGGCTTCCTAGGGAAAGGCTTTTGAGTCTCACCCCAGGATGCTGAAAGTCTTCTAATTTGAATACTAAAAATGTTAAATGAAAAAGGACCCCTCCCCCCTCTGACACCCCCAAGGAAAATCCCAGAATCTCTTCCTGTGAAACACTGGAAGACTTCAAGGGGTTTTCAACCATCCAGAATACACAACAGATGGAAAGTGACACTGGCTCAGGACGGCAGACATTTCTTCCAACTTTTGCACAAACAAGTTGGTAAAGCCTCTCTGCCTCTTTCACAGTCTCTCATGCCATACACTTCTGATTGTACATTTTTATTGGTTCCTGTGTCTCAGTTTCCCACAACTGGCTTTTAATTTTTTTTTTACTCACTTCTACTCTTGGAGCTTTCTCCTGGGTCCTGCTTGCCAAGTTCCACCCTTGAAACTTTGTCTCTTGAAGGCTTGCTCTTTCATAAGTTGTCCCTACACCATTGACTACTCAGTCTGGTGGCCGAACTGCATTTCTTTGTGCCTGTGTTGCACTCTTTGTAGGTCAGACCAGAAGTTCTCCAGTCCTGGAAGCAGATGGCATTGGTCAACCTCACCATAGCTAGTTATCTTGCAAGACACACCTCAGCCACAGTGGGTCCTTATTTAACAATATACCAAGTACCGAAATAGCAGTAATAAAAGTATCCAGACTATACTTCTTAGCCAATTCATTGGAGGGAAGCAGGAAATGGCATAACCCACAATTTACCATATTTTATAAAGCATAGACTATTTTGTTTCTGTTTCTAGTTTGTTTCCTAGGCATAATAGCATTTTTCATTATTGTTTATATAATATTGTGTACAAAACTCCTACATTTCTTAATAACCTTCTTGGCTTGCCTAACCTCAGTCTTTAAACAACTGTCAGGTAGATCCAGTATCTCCTAGATTCTGGACATCGTACAACATGGAAAAATGAAGTGAAAATCAAAAAGACTTTTGCCTTACTAATAAGGATATTAAAAAAGCACGTTGCTTGAATTTGATGCTAGTATCAAGTGGTTTTGCCTCTTAAAAATTATTTGTCTCATTACAATTTTTTAGAAGTTCTCTGGTAACCAGCAGAACCTAAAGATGGGATACCATGTATTTCTAAAAGTGGTTCTGTGATGGAGATGGTAGTAATGACTGCTGCCATCATCCCGTAAGTACCTTCTCACCTGACATTCCTAAGGCTACAGGGAACATAATCAGAAATAACTCAACTCTTATATGATGGTGGAAATTTATTTACAAGTTACTTTCATGTAAATAGAAAGAGAGACCTCCAGCTCCTGAGACCGTGGAGCTGGGCAATAGGAAATGCACAGCTTGGGAACCTCAATGTAACACAGCGAGGTTGAACGCAGGCTCTGTGTGTGGACGTGTATCTGCATGACCATCTACACACACATGTGAATTTACTAACAGAAAGCAAGAGACAGGAAGGGTGTTGTTGAGTAGAAGCTGAAGAGAGTTTTTTAAATGAAAAAAAATCCCAACCCAAACCAAATGAAATTATATGCATAAGCCTATGTTGATACTAGGAAAATAGTGTATGCACAAACAATAAAAATCAGATTTAGGCTTCCTTTTGTGTATATGCTTTATAAATTAAAGACAACATTCTGCTCCTAGATCTGAACTGTAGATCTCAATTGCACATTCTTTGCTGGAGTGAACTCCCACAATGCCAGGGGAGAGGGTTGCACACAGGGGTAGTGGTGGTGGTGGGGAAATGCCCTGCCACATGTGGGAGAATAATGTTGCCCTAAATCCAGGGTGCTGCAGAGTTCTGCTCAGGTCATGGCTCTGCATAGTCCCAAGATGGGGTCAAGCATAGTCTGTACATTCCGGGTGCTGAAGGCATTGTTCACATCAGGCCTTGCTGCATGGCCAGATGCTGTGCTTTGAGGATGCCAAAGTACATCACTGGGACTCCTAAAGGGCCACAGTCCTTGGCCTCTTTGAGTGATTGCATATTGCTGGAACACTTGAAGGCTCTGTGCTCAGCAAAGGCTGTGAAAATAAGGCAATAAATAAAATAAAATGAAATGAAATAAAATAAAATAAAATAAACCCCAGTCCACTATTTTTACAAGCTGCCAGAGTGAGAAATGTGGGAAGTCTTTTCACTACAACAGTCATATCCTTTTAACCCGTGCCCGTGAAAGAGGGCAAACTGAAAGACTCCTTTTACTCCTGTGTTCCTTGATGACTTTTATTTAAAATTTCACCTCAAATTTTATCCAAGTACAAATTAGTGCTGGTGAATTCATTTTTCTTCCTTGACTATCTCTGCTGGGGACCTCCATCATGAGAAATCAGGCATCATAAAGTTGCTCTGGTTCAAATCCTTACTGTAAAAAGTCAAAATTGCTGTAAGCTATGTTTTATATACAGTGATTGTTTAGCCTTGCCCAGAGCTGGGGCAAAGAGCCTCAGTGAAAGGCCAGGTCTGAATCATGAATATTTTTTTTTAAGCTATGTAGTATGGATTAACAATGTGAAAAAAAAAATCCCTCCAACTGTAAAAAACGAACCCATATGCACAGAGCTGTGCAGCAAAATCCCTGTCGCGGACATGGGTGGTGACACTGCAGCTTACCTGCGTGAGGAAGCTCTGGAGCTGTGCTGTCCGCAAGCACTGCTTTGTCCTGTGATGTACTGTGTTACCACTATGGGTTTTAGAATGTAGATGAGCCCAAAATAACAGCTAGTCCGAGCTTTATCAGTTCAGAGTTTGTAGCAACCTACCCACACTGAAAGTTAACACTGCTGTGTCTGTGAGAAAGCCCTTGTGCAAGTTTCTTTCCTGAAGGTAGGTCAAAGGAGAAAAACAGCAAGGAAACAGAGACAGCTTAACTCATCTATAAGCAATGCATGCTCTTTTTTCCAGTGGGTACAACAAACTGATCAGGCACAGATCAAGCTTCTCCTCAACAGGAGACTATGGTAAAAGAAAGAAGAAATGTGTTTTTAAAAACAAGTGATATTTGATATAAAAATTGCAGGAAAACAATTATGCTGGTTTATGTTCCATTGGAATAATTCACTCGTTGCTACCCAGCCTGTTAGTATAATTGGGTACACTGCAACTTATGGAAGGTTTCTGCTGCCAACCTCTGTTCTGTAATTCATTAGCTTCAAGTTGCTGCCACAACATATAACTCATTAAAATTAGAGATCTTCTTAATTTTAACGGAGAAAAAGTCCTCATGCTTATGAACAATAAAGACTTTGGAAGCCTTTATTCAATGAACTGAGATGAAGAGAAGTCACGATGCAAGGGATGTAGACAGAAAGCAAAACCCCGCCTTGTCTTGGTGATGGACATGGCTGTTATGCGAGGGCCTGTATTTTGGTCCCAGAAAGTACTTGGATCCCAGAAATAGTCAACTGAGGCTTTGGTGCTCAAAGAGCCCCAAGTTGTCTTTTACTACAGTGCTCTTGGGTGTAAATAATTTTCAGAATGATCTCAGTAATACCAACTGCTATAGGTAACTTCTGTCATGGTTTTCAGTGTTTATGTAGGAGTCAAATGGGTTAATCCTCTGTTTCCAGCCAAACGTTAAGACACAGTCTGTCTAGGGCACTAGATTGTGTGTTAGAATGGACCTATGAATATCATCATGGAAAGGCATTTTATTTAGGCAGGTGCTGAGGAAAAGATATAGTGCATGGCTGGAGCTGAGGAACGTGTCTCCTCCATGGCTCCTTTGAACATGAGGCCTCTGGCAGCCGTGTTGGACCCAGCCTTCTCACTCCATCACCCTGTGCCAATTACAGCTCATTAGCAGATTTCTGCCCTTATCTGTTCAATGCATCTGGGATAGGAAATAGGAGGGACAGTGCACTACGTGGATAGACCCCTAACCTGAGGGACCTCAGAGAGAAGCCAGCAGGGTAAGTCCATGCTCAGCATGTGAGACTTCACAGTTCTGCTTATAGACTGTCTACAAGAGAGACTGGCCTGGTTAAAAGTAGGTTTTCCCTTATTGAAGGCCTGATTTTTCTCCTTTGGGGTCTTGTAAATCTATAAGTGCTGTTTCTGTTAAGAAATATTGAAGTCAGACACCTTCTTACCAGCATTGACTTGCTGGGAAAATTGTAGCTTGAGCTAGAAGGAAAAACCTTTTGTCAAAACCTGGAAGAAAATGAGAGGGATGCTGGCAGAATGGAGCTGCTACCTAGCAAAAAAAAAGCTATAAACTGTCAAGAGTCTGGGGCCACGGGCAGACATTCTCTGCTAACACTTTCTAGCTATGTCCTTGCTATGAAATTCAAAGGGGTAATTTTAAATGGTTCCTTAACAGTTTCTAATTAAGTATGAGCTAAGGCACTTTGCTTGCCCTCCTACTCATTAGATTACCATGGAAGGGCTATGAACTCGGGTGTTTGACTCCATATTAATCTGCACTGTGAACTCTTGCAGCTCTGTCCCTGGTGAGTTAGCTTCTAAACCTCAGACCAGGAGGGAAAAAGAGGCTCAGTTCAGCCACCACTCACACTGCAAGGCTTATACGAGGATGTCAGGAAAAAGGAGCCTGTGCTTGCTGCTTGCTTTTCCTGCAGTAGCCTTTTGGAGGGTTATGGCAACTCCTGAGTATCTGAAATGCTGCTCAACACAAAGGAGTTATTGATACCATAGAAGAAGCGCAAATCCACTCACAAGTCCACTTCACCACAAAGTCTAGCAAACATGGAAGTGGTTTATCCTACTGGATTTGCCCTGCAATGCCCATAGGTGGGCACATTTATGTATGATTTCTTTGACTCTGTTATGGTAGTGGTAAGAAACAGCTGGGGTGATGGCAATACGTCTATCTGCCTGGGTTTGCTCCAGCATTTTCATGACTAAGTAGGAGAAGATTCAGGTCTCTACTAATTTTCTTGTATATGCCATTTTATGGGAGTAGCTGCTAAAGTGAGATTCTTCACAAGTCTGAAACCTTGGAGGCTTATAAGATCAGAGGGACATTTTGTATGGAATTGAGCAGCTATGGAGTCAGAAATCCATACACAAAGGGTTTAAAGTGCTTTCCCTATACTGTAGTTAATGAACAGGAGAGTAAGCAGAAGGAGGATGAATCTGAGATCATGCCAATGCTAAGACAGGTGCTGATAGGAAACAGTATAAACCTGCCTTCAAATTTCCTTAACAAAAGTACAGTTTTATATTATAAATAAATTCTGTATTAATTACACCACCTTGTGTGGTTGTATGGGGTATTATTAGTGTACCTGTTATCTTGTGAGGTTGTTACTGTTTAGGTATATTTGTGTTTACAGTGGAGGTAAGAGATATAGTTTGGGATTAGGGTCCCACTGAGCAAGGTGCTATATCAACAACAAAAAACTGTTCTGAGTGGATACATCTTGTTAGCTGAAACAGTACTTGGCACATTATGTGCTAACAACACTGCAATCGTGTTACCTAGTCCTCCTTTTAGTCACTCAGTGAGGCCAGAAGATGTTGAAGTCTGAGGACACAGAATCAGAATTCAATGTGATAGAGTAAAAATAGGTTGACAAATGGGAGTTCACCATGAGAGCTGCTGTAGCTCAGTGGTGTTCCGTCATGTGCTGTATCCTAATGCGTGTTGTCTACATTTTTCCTTTGACAGTGTTACTTAACACCTTCCTACAGCATATGTTTAAATTCAAGACAGTCCAAGACAAATGCATCCCATTATATTTGAAGAGGTGAAGCAAGGCCAATATAAATGCATAGTGTGCTATGAATTATGCTTACTCAGTAACTTGCCAATATCTGGATTTGGCTGCTATATTTATGGCATGTTTGTAAGCCCATACTCTATTTAGAGGTGCTGATACCTAAAACCAAAACATTATTATAATTCAATAAAAAAAGGAGAAATCTAAACATCTTTAGCTGAATGGGCCCAATACGTGGAGCTACAGTGACTTGGCCTCTTACGAGGAAGGAAAGAAGAGAGGTATCTGATTAATTTGGCAAAAAAAGAGAAACAATCTGTCACTTTGTATCGCATTACACACACACAAAAAAATAAGTCACAAAACTTCAAATAACTTTAAAATATGTGAAATGTTTTATTGTGGAAAAGACAGAACCTATTTAGACGTTTCAGGAACTTTGTGTTTGGTCTTTTCTTCAGTAAAACATCGTTAGCTTTACCCTGTAGAAAACTTGGAACCTCATCTGTCTCTGCATAATGATCTTTTATAGAGGATTGCAGAATACCAAAGTGCTTCTATTTTAGTATTTAATGTAAAGACTTTTCTTCCCAGCTAGAAAAGACCTTTGATTTCCTAATGAATGTGTCAGGTGATCTGAGAACTAGTGGGTGTGTAATCACTTGAGTTTACAAGTGGAACAATTCTATTAGCCAAACTGGATAAAGGGGAGGTGAAAGACCTCCTTAATCTCCTCACACCTATTCCAACCAAAGAAAGAGAGTGAAAAACTAATTTCCTCATTCCCCCACACCCAACCCCAAGAAAAAGCTGGAGATAAAAAGGAAGAGAAAGCTCGAAAGTCTCTGAAAAAGTATCAAGCCTTAATGCTGAGAACTTTAAAATACCTGGCTCTATGAGTCACACCAGAAATGAGTGACCAGGCAGGTAAGTGACCACTGAATCTAGGTACCCTTGTAGGTTACAGCTCATTTTTTCTATTCCTCATCTCATGGTACGGGGCAAACCTTCTCCCTTGGCATTTCTGTTCTGGCTTTTCCTTCCACGTGTCCCATTGGTCTGCATGTCTTTTTGGTTTAAGAAGTCAAAAGGAACAGGAAAACCCTGCACTTCCCTTCTGTTCCTGTTTTGCACTAAAATCAAGCAAAACATTATGTAGGATGACCTTAAATTCAGCAATAGTGGCGTGAAACCTTAGCTCTGTAAGATATCAGTTTTGCCCTTTTTTAAAAAAAATGAAATATTCATCCTGATCGCTGCTGGGTTAGGAGTAATAATGCCTTGTGTTGTCCCAGATTTGGAATCGCTATCTACATCTTCCTTTTGATATTGTTGGGTATTTTTGCCTGGTTTTTCAGAAGCACACAAGTACTGCTATAAGAACAGAAGTTTCTCTGCTGAGAATATTAACAAAAATGGAACGCTTCCAGTTTTTTACACAGAGAAATGTATTTTTTTCAACAAGCAGCAAAAAACGAACTATCTTGGATGAAAATGGGAATACTTCAGATCACCTAGGAATTGCAATTTATTTCTTCCCTCTTAGTGTCCTCTCTATGGAGGAATCCTTTGACTTCATCTTCCATCATGCACGTCAAGGCAAGCGAATGCAGTTATGTTGTAGTGACCCATTCTCACCAAACATTATGATACACAGAGACCAGAGGTTCTGCTTGATCCACAGAGGACGACAGGCACAGCTTGAGACCCAATGGCAGCTCTGGGGAAGCACCGTGCCTGTCTCAGACTGAAGTTTTAGTGTTTCTGTGTATTTAGTTCTTCAATAAAAAAGTAATTCTCTGACAAACAGAAACCTCATTTAAAATTTTATAATCTAGATCCTAACTTTCAAAGAAAAAGGTTTTAGGACAGAATAAATTTCTGCTCTATAACACTTCTGAAGATGCTTGTGGTTGCAAACCAGCTTTCTGCAGTGATGAACGCTGGATCTGCACTCCCCCAGGATACCCAATTGAATGTTTGATTTAGCTTTTCCCCCCCCCGCCCCC